>NC_092871.1:56155520-56175242 GCF_032062135.1 Pyxicephalus adspersus | reverse complement strand
ATATATATATATATATATATATATATATATATATATGCCAGGTATTTATCACCAGGTGGATCCTTGGGTCCGGCATCGTATGGGTTTAGATAGGCGCCTATGTAAAGAGCTGAAATCAGTTAACTCTTTCTGAACCTGAAAATATTATGTCATTTTAAAATATGCTTATTTCTCAGCTAATATATATGTTTGAAACATTTGAACCGGCCAAACATTTTTAATTTAGGGTTAAGCGAAAGATGTGTGCCATTTGAAAGAATGATTTTTTTAGGGGATCAGTGAATTTTAATGCGAACTCATCACTGTCAAGCTCACGGAGATGCGTGGCTCAGAGCGAGCAAGCATTTCAGTTGATAAATGCCGGCTGAATACGCCAGCATATTCTCGACGGCTGAAAAATGGTTGATAAATAGGTTTTTGGCATCCAATTTCAGATCACAAATACACGTGCATGAGCGAACTTCTGATTTCGCTTGATGAATCAGGCTCACTATATCAGATTTAATTCATCAACCAGGGTGCTTAAGGAAAGCACTGCAATCATTATGCTGGAAGTTGCTGCAGCACTTTGGTAAATAAAAGTTCCTCATGAATAAAATGTATATTATCCTTATGTAATGTTTGTTTTTAAACCAAAAAAGAGTGAGGAAAACATTTTCTGAGCTACTTAAGTGTAAAATTATTTAAGCAAAAGCAGACTTCTGGAAGTCATAAAAGAATATTGGAAGACGCCATTGCTGACCTTTTGAAAATTCTTGTAAACATTTTTTAATTAATTTATACAGATTGGAAATATCACCTAGGTTTGAAATGAGCATCATTTGTATAAAATAATTTTAAAGCTGAGGTTTATGTTTCTTAATATTTGCCTTCCCTGGTCACCACTTCACCCCTTTCTCAGTAACCTACTAACAAATTTGAAATATAACTTTCTCTTTTCCTTACATTCCCGATGTTACAATCAATTATGTCATCATCAGGTCTTTGTGTTTCTATAAATAATGTAGGCAGAAATGGCTGCATACCTCCAGCGGTGTACGGTAAAAAATCCCTGAATTGGAATCCCTGTGCTGTCTTTCCTCCTTTGGCTGCCCCTCTTTTGGGTTCATATACACATCATTAAAAAATATATTTTGTTTAACTATTTTTAAAAAATGTAATTTTCCCTACTTCTTTCACTAATCTTCAAAAAAAGCAATATAAAGAAGTGTAGAACTTGCTGTTTTAACCAAACATACTTTGCATAAGCTACATACATCATCTTTTAGGACATTCCGTAAAGAGGATTCTGGTCTGCGGACAGTTTTGTTCCCTTTGCCCAGTTTGTCCTCGATGATCATAAATGATTTTTTCTTTAATTGGTGTGTTTCAGGTTCTTCCAGAATAGAAAGGGTTAACCAAAGCCAGGTGTGTCCTTATTCTGTATGATGCATTTTCTGAAGATTTTCCCCTGTCACAGCACACTGTTATAGGTGTCACATAGATGTCACATAAATGTCAGATTAAGATGTTTGGCTCAGATCTAATAATATATAAGGATTAAATATTCTTTCACAGACATTCTATGCTCTTCTACTCAAATAACTGAATTGCTTTCTAGGTGTCCACCTAGAATATACAGAGCTAGTTTTCTGCGCATATGCTGCTTTAAGAGAGCAAACTGATCATAAATCTGGGAAACTGCTGTGCACATCATTCAGTCATTTTAGCAGCCATTGCTTAGAGTAGAATTTCTCAACCTTTTTCAGATGAGGGAATCCAATAAATAACTTTCAGGTCTTAAAAAACCCCTGCTATAATTTTTTTTTTTTTCGAATCTCGCGATCCGTTCTAAAACACATCCCGTGTACGGTAAAAAAGTGTAAGTGCAAAAACACCACACAAAAACGTGCACTGGGGTACTTTTTGTGATTAGTGTTGTTGTTTGAATTCAGGTCGTCCTAATGTTCGACCTGAAAATGACCATTCGAATTCGGGTCGACCCGACCCGAATTTTGCTGCATTCAATTACCTGAATTCGGCCCTCCCACAATGCACTCAAACACTGGGCACCTCCCCCATGATGCACAGTGCCCTCCAATTACAGCAGGGATGCCCCCTCCCGCCTGCCCAGTACCTGACTTTAGATGCCAGAAACTAATGCCGTATACACTCCCTCTTAGAGACCACCACCTCCTCCTCCTCCTGCTGAAAATGATGCTGCCGCTTTGCCAGTACCTGACTTTAGATGCCGGAAACTAATGCCATCCACACTCCGTCTCAGCCCACCGCCTTCTCCTCCTGCTGTAAATGATGCTGCTGCCTGCCTAGTACCTGGCTTTAGATGCCAGAAACTAATGCCGTCCATACTCCGTCTCAGAGCCCACCGTCTCCTCCTGCTGTAAATGATGCTGCCACCTACCAAGTACCTGACTTTAGATGCCAGAAACTAATGCTGTCCATACTCCATCTCAGAGCCCACCGCCTTCTCCTCCTGCTGTAAATGATGGTGCCACCTGCCCAGTACCTGACCTTAAATGCCAGACAATAATGCCATCCATACTCCGTCTCAGAGCCCACTGCCTCCTGCTCCTGCTGTAAATGATGCTGCTGCCTTCCCAGTACCTGACTTTAGATGCCGGAAACTAATGCCGTCCACACTCTGTCTCAGCCCACCGCCTTCTCCTCCTGCTGTAATTGATGCTGCCGCCTGCCCAGTACCTGAATTTAGATGCCAGAAACTAACGACGTCAACACTCCGTCTCGAGGCCCACCGCCTCCTGCTTCTGCTGTAAATGAGGCTGCCGCCTGCCCAGTACCTGACTTTAGATGCCGGAAACTAATGCCGTCCATACTCTGTCTCAGAGTCCACCATCTCCTCCTGCTGTAAATGATGCTGCCGCCTGCCCAGTACCTGACTTTAGATGCCAGAAACTAATGCCATCCATACTCAGTCTCAGAGCCCACTGTCTCCTCCTGCTGTAAATGATGCTGCCACCTGCCAAGTACTAGACTTTAGATGCCAGAAACTAATGCCGTCCATACTCCATCTCAGAGCCCACCGCCTCCTCCTCCTGCTATAAATGATGCTGCCACCTGCCCAGTACCTGACCTTAAATGCCAGACAATAATGCAGTCCATACTCCGTCTCAGAGCCCACCGCCTCCTCCTGCTGTAGATGATGCTACTGCCTGCCCAGTACCTGACTTTAGATGCCAGAAACTAATGCCGTCCACACTCTGTCTCAGAGACCACCACCTCCTCCTCCTCCTGCTGTAAATGATGCTTCTGCCTTGCCAGTACCTGTCTTTAGATCCCGGAAACTAATGCCGTCCACACTCCGTCTCAGAGCCCACCGCCTCCTCTTGCTGTAGATGATGCTACTGCCTGACCAGTACCTGACTTTAGATGCTAGAAACTAATGCCGTCCACCCTCCGTCTCAGAGACCACCACCTCTTCCTCCTCCTGCTGTAAATGATGCTGCCGCCTTGCCAGTACCTGTCTTTAAATGCCGGAAACTAATGCCGTCCACACTCCGTCACAGCCCACCGCCTTCTCCTCCTGCTGTAAATGATGCTGCTGCCTCCCCAGGATCTGACTTTAGATGCCATAAACTAATGCCGTCCACACTCCGTCTCAGAGACCACCACCTCTTCCTCCTCCTCCTGCTGTAAATGATGCTGCCTCCCTGCCAGTACCTGACTTTAGATGCTGGAAACTAATGCCGTCCACACTCTGTCTCAGCCCACCGCCTTCTCCTCTGGCTGTAATTGATGCTGCCGCCTGCCCAGTACCTGAATTTAGATGCTAGAAACTAACGCCGTCCACACTCCGTCTCAGAGCCCACCGTCTCCTCCTGCTGTAAATGATGCTGCCACCTGCCAAGTACCTGACTTTAGATGCCAGAAACTAATGCCGTCCATACTCCATCTCAGAGCCCACCGCCACCTCCTCCTGCTGTAAATGATGCTGCCACCTGCCCAGTACCTGACCTTAAATGCCAGACAATAATGCAGTCCATACTCCGTCTCGAGGCCCACCGCCTCCTGCTTCTGCTGTAAATGAGGCTGCCGCCTGCCCAGTACCTGACTTTAGATGCCAGAAATTAATGCCGTCCATACTCCGTCTCAGCCCACCGCCTTCTGCTCCTGCTGTAAATGATGCTGCCGCCTCCCCAGTACCTGACTTTAGATGCCAGAAATTATTGCCGTCCATACTCCGTCTCAGCCCACCGCCTTCTGCTCCTGCTGTAAATGATGCTGCCGCCTCCCCAGTACCTGACTTTAGATGCCAGAAACTAATGCCGTCCACACTCCGTCTCAGAGACCACCACCTCCTCCTCCTGCTGTAAATGATGCTGCCGCCTTGCCAGTACCTCTCTTTAAATGCCGGAAACTAATGGCGTCCACACTCCGTCTCAGAGACCACCACCTCTTCCTCCTCCTCCTGCTGTAATTGATGCTGCCACCTTGCCAGTACCTGACTTTAGATGCCAGAAACTAACGCCGTCCACACTCCATCTCAGAGCCCACCGCCTCCTCCTCCTGCTGTAAATGATGCTGCCACCTGCCCAGTACCTGACCTTAAATGCCAGAGTCCATACTCCGTCTCAGAGCCCACCGCCTCCTGCTCCTGCTGTAAATGATGCTGCCGCCTGCCCAGTACCTGACTTTAGATGCCAGAAACTAATGCCATCCATACTCAGTCTCAGAGCCCTTCTCCTTCGAGTCATGCTGTTACTGCTGCTGCCTAGTACCTGACTTTAAATGCTAGTTACTAATGCCATCCACACTACATCTCAGGGCCCACCACCTCCTTCTTCTGCTGTTACTAATGCTGCCGCCTGCCCAATAACCAGCTCTAGATGCCAGGTCCCAATGCAGTCCCCGCTCCGTCTCAGAGCTCACCACCTCCTCCTCCTGCTGTAAATGATGCTGCCACCTGCCCAGTACCAAACTCTAGATGCCAGATACTAATGCCGTCCACACTTTGTTCCAGAGCCCACCGCCTCCTCCTCCCAGTCCCCAGCTCTAGATGCCAGACTGGACTCCAGCTCAACAGTGTCTTCTTTTCACACTGATTCCTCCAAGCCCAATCCCTTTCATGTCGTTTCGCTATATAGTAGGTAGGGACAGATTGGAATGTCCATCATCCATTCATGTCTCCAATAGCTACTGCCTCTACACTGTCCAAGTAAGTGATGGCCTTCAATATTAATGCCCTCATTGCTCTGTCTCAGGGGCCACCGCCTCCTCCTCCCAGTCCCCAGCTCTAGATGCCAGACTGGACTCCAGCTCAACAGGGTCTTTTTTGCCCGCTGATTCCTGCAAGCACAATCCCTTTCATGTGGTTTCGCTATATAGTAGGTAGGGACAGATTGGAATCTCCCTCATCCATTCATGTCTCCATTCGCTACTGCCTCTACACTGTCCAAAAAAGTGATGGCCTTCAATGTTAATGCCCTCCTTGCTCCGTCTCAGGGCCCACCGCCTCCTCCTCCCAGTCCCCAGCTCTAAATGCCAGACTGGAGTCCAGCTCAACAGGGTCTTCTTTGCCCGCTAATTCCTCCAAGCCCAATCCCTTTCATGTGGTTTCGCTATATAGTAGGTAGGGACAGATTGGAATGTCCCTCATCTATTCATGTCTCCAATATCTACTGCCTCTACACTGTCCAAGTAAGTGATGGACTTAAATTTTAATGCCCTCCTTTCTCCTTCTCAGGGCCCACCGCCTCCCCCTCCCAGTCCCCAGCTCTAGATGCCAGACTGGGCCATCACCTATGTGGACAATGTACGGGCAGTAGCTATTGGAGACATGAATGGAGGAATCAGCGGGGAAAGAAGACCCTGTTGAGCTGGAGTCTAGTCTGGCATCTAGAGCTGGGGACTGGGAGGAGGAGGCGGTGGGCCCTGGGGTGGAGCAAGGAGGGCATTAACATTGAAACAGTCTGTTTCTTTTTGTTTGGGGAAGTTGTTTGCTGTGTTCTCCTAATCTATATTGTTACATTTCATACTTTGCTTACCATTTAGCACATTAGCTGCTTTGGTTATTTAAACCTTGAATGTTTCAATGGCCATTTTGCAATTAGGAAGATAATGGTAATGCTATGTTATTGTGTTTAGACATGTTGTTTAATTGCAATAATATGTCTTTATTACCACCCTTAAATGTTTGTTCAGCATAAATATTTGCTTATCCAGTTTTCCCCCTTTGATAGGTTCAAACTGCATATTGGTTTGGTAAGTATTTTTTGAAGGCAACATTTCTTTGGCTTTATATGGAAGTGTGGGTTTACATGTGTTTGCTGTTTGTGTTTTTTTTTTTTGCTTTTGTCATGTCAAGTTAGTGATGTCTGTGTGGTCTCTAAATTTTACTGTGACCTTTTTCGAAAATTATTTTTTTTTTAATGAAGTTGTTTAAGAAATGTTGTAGTTGTTGTTTGTAATTTATTGTTTTGTTTTTATGTGATTTTCTTTACAATCTCCCAGGATCCTTTAACCGTGGGTGATCTAACAGACTTACAATTTAACCAGTCAATTGTGCTTGTTTTTATGCAGTTGCTTTTTATGAATTGTTGAAAGGATAAAAACAGCACAATTGTCTTCTTAAAATTTAGTTGTTTTATGCGCATCCTTGTGCGCCAAACCTCAGGAGTCTGCTGCCCATTGTTGTGTGCCAATGTGGACCCACTATGTGTGCGTGTTCTATCAGTTGAAAACGTACCGGCCACTTTTGCAGAGAAGAATCCTCATTCGGGTAAGTTTTTCTTTATAGGTGTATATTGTTTGTTTGGCTTCATGTGCACTCATGTATGTACATACATGCATATATGTATGCATTTATATTTGTGTACAAATACATAATAAAATCATATAAAAATGAGAAATTATAGGAAGAAATAGGCAAAGAGGGTTTTTTGCATATTGCCTAACATGCTTCAAATTGAAAAGATTGCCTATTTTTTCCTATCACTTCTGATGTCATGGGCTTGGCTCCAAGCAATATTCATGGATGATATTGCCTCTGGTTAAAGGAGAAATCCACCTTTATGTGCTTCCACTACCAAGCTCAGGTGATTACGTAAATATATAGTGGGCCAAGGTCTCAAATGCAATTCAAACCTGTATAAAAACCCTGAAAAGCTAGAAAAGCAAGACAATATGTTTGCCACAAAGTTTATTTTTCCCTGTAAGTTTTAAATACTAGTACTATGTAAATTGTGTAAAAATAATGCATACAATCCAGTATTTAAGGAGCAAAATTAAGTGGAGCAACAACAGAACATCTGTTCCTTTTTAAGAGTGCCTGACCCTGCTTGTGTGATTGGCAATCAATGTGGTTTGATGTTGTGCTTGGCAACCTGGACCTCCTTACATCACTATCAGGTGTGTTAAACTGCGTAGACACACGTGCAATAATTATCATTGGAAATTAACGACTAATGACCGTTCGTCTGATAATCGTTAACAAAAAAGTGCACAATGACGCTGATGAATGAGGATTGTCACTGGAAATGAACGATTGTCCTGGCGGATCTGATTGGGCGACAATTGTTCGCAATCTATTGTGTCTTCAATAGTTCAGTGATCGTGGATGGTTCTGCAGTACACTTTCTTCTTTACATGTCACTTTCTACATTGTTCAAATGATCCCATCTAGCGTGTGTACATTTTTGGTGGATTATATTCCAACGATTGTATCATTACACATGTACAGAATTGTGCACAATACAATCGTTCAAAATAATCGTGCATAAACGTTGATCTGTTGCGTTTTCTAACGACAATTATTGCACATGCGTACGTAGCTTTAGAATGAGTATGCAACTCAGCTGGACAGCTAATTGACAACCAGTTTGGTCAGGAAGTGTGCTTGTATAGAATAGGGCTAAGATCAGGCAGGACAGCAAAATGAAAACAAACCTTTAACACCACTACAAATGAACAGAGCTGTGTAGAATAGTGGCAGCAAATGAGCTCATTCAGCAAATGTTAGACTATGAAAAAAACAAATACAAGAAAAAAAAAATCCATGCCAATTTATTCATAAAAGGAATATGTACCTAATACATTCAAATGACAATATGACTTTAAGAATGGGACAAAGGCAACAAGGGGGTCAAATAGCAGTTCAGACTGGAAACTATGCATACATTTGGACTAAATATTTCTGGATAAAATGTAAAAACATTGCTGAAGATTTCTTAAACAACAAAAAACATATTTAGAAAGCAGGCACAAAAACATTGCAGCAACAGCTAACATTGCAGCATGAAGCTAACAATAATGAAGATTACAAAAAATCACATCCATGCATACCATCCAAGCATACTTACTTACACTCGCTTGGTTGATAAATCAGGCCCATTGACATGAGTAATGGCACTCCAGGAACAGCAAAATGGAAAAAAAAGTATGCATTTAATAAAAGATAATTTTATGGTACAGTTTATAGAAGCCCCATCTAGAAATGATACTTTGCTGGACCTAGTTCTTTCTAACAATGCAGAGTTTATAACCATGCGCATTTAAAAGAGAATCTGGTTAACAGATTATAATATGATTTCATTTCATGTAGGCTGTTAACAGGAAGTAAAAACAGGAAAGATAAAAACATTTAATTTTAAGAGAGCAACTTTCAATTTTTAAGGGTAGCTCTTGGACTGGGAGACAATATTGTCCTCAAAGAACACAGAACAGAAATAGGAATGTTTCAAGTCTGTTCTACACAAGCACATTGAAAAATATATTCCAATGGGTAATAGGTTTAGGAAGTTAAAATTAAAACCTGTGGATCACAGCTGATGTTACAAAAGTCATAAAGAACAAGAAAATGGCATTTCAAATTATAAAAATGAAGGATCACCATCATCGTTTGAAAACTATAAAGAATATAACAAAAGATGTAAAAAGGAGATAAAACGTGCAAAACTTCAAACTTAAAGACAGAATGCAAAGGAAAGTAAGGCAAATTTTAAAAAAAAATATATTAATAGCAAAAAGATCAGATCCGAGCATGTAGACCCCTTAAAGGATGTCTCTGGGTTGGTAACTGGGGATAAAGAAAAGGCACCAGGACCTGATGGAGTACATCCACGTGTCCTCAAAGAGCTAGGCTCAGTTTTTTCAACTGGGGATAAAGAAAAGTAACTGGGGATAAAGAAAAGGCACCAGGACCTGATGGAGTACATCCACGTGTCCTCAAAGAGCTAAGCTTAGTTTTTTCAAAGCCATTATTTCTAATTTTTAAAGACTCTTCAATCACTAGCATGGTACCAATGGATTGTCTTATGGATGGCAATTGATGTGGTTCCTATCTTTAAAAAGGGAGCAAAGTCATTACCAGGTAACTACAGACCGGTTAGTTTAGCATTGATAGTTGGAAAGGTCCTAGAGAGTTTGATAAAGAACCACATAGAGGAGTTTGTGCTAAAAAATAATATTATAAGTGATAGTCAGCATGGCTTCAAGAAAGACCGAAGTTGTCAAACCAGTTTACTCACTTTTTACGAGGAAGTAAGTAGACAGTGGAATAGCAGTTGATATAGTGGACTTTGACTTTGCTAATGCATTTGACACACTACCCCACAGATGGTTAATATGCAAGTTAGGGTCGATAGGTTTAGAAAAGTCAATCTGTAAATGGATAGAGAACTGGCTTAAGGACCACATCCAGAGAGATTCATTCTCTGGATGGTCTAAGGTTATAAGCGGTATACCCCAGGGTTCAGTGTTGTGACTTTTATTGTTTAACATCTTTATAAATGATATAGAGTTTGGGATTAAAAGTACTATTGCTGTATTTGCAGATGCAGATTTCTATAGAAAAACTTAATTCTGGAGAGACAATGAAAGGTTTAAGCAGGTGGAGTAATCATTTACCGGATAGGATGCCAACTGGCACTTTGGCAGATTTCCAAAGAGCTTAGAGCAATTCATTTACATGTATAGGGAAATTATGCTAAAAATCCTTCTTGATGCTAAAATCTCCACCCTTTGCTCTAATCAGATAGGGATTAGCTCCACCTCTCAATGTCTGAATGCGGGGCTGAGTACTGATCTGTAGCATATGCTCTGTAACTGCCCCAATAATAAACAGTTCTGAGGATTAGTTGTAATATATGCATTGAATTAAAGGCATGGTGAACTACTTACAGTGAGGGAAAGAAGTATTTGATCCCCTGCTGATTTTGTACGTTTGCCCTCTGACAAAGAAATGACCAGTCTTTAATTGTAGAGGTAGGTTTGTTGTAGGTGTGAGAGACAGAATAACAACAAAAGAACCCTCAAAAACCAGTGCTCAAACATTAGAGCTTGATGTACATTGTAATGAGTGAAATACGTATTTTATCCCCTATCAGCCAGCAAGATTTCAGGCTCCCAGGTGTCTTCACTGTATGCAGGTAACGAGGTGAGATTAGGAGCGCCCTCTGTAAGGGAGTGCTCCTAATCCAAGTTTGTTATAATACCTGTATAAAAGACACCTGTCCACAGAAGCAATCAATCAGATTCCAAACTAGCCACCATGGCCAAAACCAAAGAGGTGTCCAAGGATGTCCGGGACAAGATTGTAAACCTACACAAGGCTGTACTGGGCTCCTGGAGTGGCCTAGCCAGTCTCCAGACCTTAATCCCATAGAAAATCTGTGGAGGGAGCTGAAGGTTCGAGTGGCCAAACATCAGTCTCGAAACCTTACTGACTTGGAAAGGATCTGCAAAGAGGAGTAGGACAAAATCCCTCCTGAGATGTGTGCAAACCTGGTGGCCAAATACAAGAAATGTCCGACTTCTGTGATTGCCAACAAGTGGTTTGCCACCAAGTACTAAGTCATCAGGGATCAAATACTTATTTCACTCATTACAATGCACATTAAGCTCTGACTTTTGAACACTGGTTTTTTGAAGGTTCTTTTGTTGTTATTCCGTCTCTCACACCTACAATAAACCTACCATTACAATTATGGACTGGTCATCACTTTGTCAGAGGGCAAAAGTACAAAATTAGCAGGGGATCAAATACTTCTTTCCCTCACTGAACCTCTATCACCAACTTGGGCCGTCTTTGGAGCCCTAGCTTTGCAGGCGGTGAGGAAAGGTTGTGGTAAATTCTTATTAATTTTGTCATTGGTAGTTAAAAAAACATAAATATTTAAATGGATAATGAATGCCTTTTTTGAAATATGGTAATCATATATTTGACACCATACCCCACAGACAGTTAATATGCAAGTTAGGGTCAATAGGTTTAGAAAAGTCAATCTGTAAATGGATAGAGAACTGGCTTTAGGACCATATCAAGAGAGCTGTAATTAATTATTCATACTCTGAATGGTTTAAGGTTATTAGTGGTGTATCCCAGGGTTCAGTGTTGGGTCCTTTACTGTTTAACATCTTTATAAATGATACAGAGTTTGGGATTAAAAGTACCATTTCTGTGTTTGCAGATGACACCAAACTATGTAATGGAATTAGGTTCATACAGGATGTCTATATTCTACAAGCAGACCTGGATGTACTGTTTGATTGGGCAGCCAAGTGGCAAATTACATTTAATATAGATAAATGTAAAGTTATGCACTTGGGGGTAACAACTTGAATGTTTTTTACTGTCTAGGGGGAATAAAGTTGGGGATCAAAAATGGAAAAGCATATGGAGGTTCTGGTAGACCATAGACCTAATAACAGCATGCAATGCCAAGCTGCAATATCAAAAGCTAGCAAAATACTTTCTTGGATCAAAAGAGGAATAGACTGCAAAGATTGAGACATAATCCTGCCATTGTACAAAGCATTGGTCAGACCACATCTGGAATATGCAGTCCAGTTTTGGGCACCAGTTCACAAAAAGGACATTGTGGAATTGGAGAGAGTGCAGAGAAGGGCAACTAAATAATTAAAAGGAATGGAGGAGCTCAGCTCATCTGAGGAGAGATTAGCTGAACTGAATCTATTCTCCCTTGAGAAGAGACGTTTAAGGGAGGATATGATCAACCTGTACAAATATAAAAATAGTCCATAAAGATAACTCTCCTCCCAATTATTCACTGTGAGATCATTACAAAGAACAAGAGGGCACTCTTTGCGCCTGGAGGAAAACAAGTTTAAGCTCTGGATAAGGAAGGGATTCTTCACTGTAAGCCCTGTGAAAATGTGTAATAGGCTCCCTCAGGAAGTAAGTTTCATTATCTACTATAGATTGCTTTCAGAAAAAGCTGGATGTTTTTCTAGAAGCACAGAATATACCTAGGTATTAAGATTTTGATAAATAAAAATAACAGTAAAATAATTTAAGTAAAAATAACAGTGACCATGGATCCAGAGAACATCCGATTGCCTCATGGAATCAGGAAGGAATTTTTTTCCCCTGTTGAAGCAAATTAGACCAGGGTTTTTTTGCCTTCCTCTGGACCAACTATATCCATAGGGTTTTATATCTGGTATATGTTTATTTCCCTAGTGGTTGAAATTGATGGAATTATGTTTTTTTTCAAACTGACCTACTATGTAACTATGTCATGATATATCTCCCTGCACCATATCTGTGCAAAATTCAGCAACTTTTAAACACTTTCATATGGAAGGGGAAACACCCTTGCATAGCTTTACATTACTTAACTAAACCATAAAACAGGGCAGGGGCAGGAGTACCTGATATTTTATCTTATAATGGGGCATCTACCCTAATACCAATAGTTGACTGGTTTCATAACAAAGACAGGAAGAGTTGGGTGGTTTTAGTGAATACCCTTTCCCCCCTGGACCTAAGGTTGCTGCCATGGGTGGACAGCCTGTACATGCGCTCCTCCCACCCCCTCCCAGGGCTAACCATAGATCTATTATATATATGGGACAACCTCCTATGTGTAGGGAAACTTTCCTCTAAGCCGAGTCCTTTGACTCTTCTTTTTCACAATCCTGCTTTCCCGCCAGCAATGGGAACCGAACATTTCCTAACCTAAAATGCTGAAGAAAACCAGCACCTCTATAGCAGACTCTAAAATCGGCAACTGCCACCCTATCCATTCCTTAATACCAGAGAGTGCAATAAATTGACCCCACGGTTTCAATACTGGCAACTATCTTTTCTGTCCTCATAAAAGACCAAAAGTATTTTTCACAAGAGTGTATCAGCCCCGGAGGTGGTTTTGAGGACCCCAGATTGCCCATCTCATACTATCTCCTTATTTTATAATATACTAGCTGATTACACGGCGTTGCCCGGGTATTTATTTATTGCAATCTTATATTATACAGGAAAAAGGAATCAAATAAAGCTATAGTGTTAAATCAAATGTTTTTTTTACAGGTTTTAAAAGTATAGGTACAATATACAATTAAAATACAATTAAATTAAATTAACCTAAATAATGGCATATGTTCCAATGATATTTTAATAAGAACATTAAGCTCATAAAAAATCCTTTGTAACTTTAGGACAATCTGAAATTTTGTTCCCGAAATGTAGGTGCACCTCTGGTCAGTTTTCTAGTTCATTTTTAATAAAATATAGTTGTAGAAATTTTGGTGGTTGATCTGACAGCAGAAGTAACGATCCCGCTTCATGGTAAATGTGCGCTTGCACTGTGAATGTGAATGTGGCCCCTAATCTGGCGCCGAATGATGTCACTTGGAAACATGAGTTGTATTTTCAGATGTTATTAAAGAAATGCTTTGACTCTGAGGTATTTGCTGATGTGTAGTTCCAAAGTTCTTGTGGTGGTGTTTCTAGTTGGCAGAGTTTGACTTTCCTTTTTTGCAGCAAATACCAGGAGACTCAAGATTTAAACTTCTTGGCCTGACAGTAACTACACACTAGTGTTGGTCAAATAGCTCTCTATTCGATTCGACCGCTATCCGGTCGAATAGTGCAAAATTATTCAGGTGAACGAACGTCGAATGTTGCTGGCAAGGCCATTTTATGGGGCGGTCAAGGGAACATGCCAGATTTTAAACTGGCCTCCGAGTAGAGGCAGAGAGGGCAACGAGGCGGTTCCTCCAGTCCAAAAATTAGCCACCAGGTTTCACCGCTCCGGTACAAGCCATACACAGGCTTCAGAGTACAGGCAGGGGTCCCTGAGAGGGGTTTTTCAGTCAAAAAATTAGCCAGCTACACAGCTCTGTTATATTTAGATCTGTTACAACTGACAGGTGGCAGCAGCAGGAAGAGGAGGCGGTGGGCACCGAGACGGAGCCGGGACTGCAATGGTAACTGGCATCTAGAGCTGGGTGTAGTGCATCATCAATGCCACCTAGATGTCTGTAATAACATTTTTAGTACTGACAGGTGGCAGCAGCAACAGCAGGAGGAAGAGGCAGTGGGCCCTGAGACGAATTGTGGACAGCATTGGTAAGTGGCATCTAGAGCTGGGTACTGGGCAGGCGGCAGCAGTAACAGCATGAGGTGGAGACGGTGGGCCCTGAGACGGGGCAAGGATGGCATTAGAGGTTGAGGCCATCAACTATATGGACAGTGTAGAAGCTGTAGCTATTGGAGACATGTATGGATGAACGAGATTCCAATCTGTCCCTACCTACTATGGAGCGAAACTACATGAAAGGGAACGGGCTTGGCAAAATCAGCGGGGAAAGAAGACCCTGTTGAGCTTGCTGTTGAGCTTGAGTCTAGTCTGGCATCTGGAGCTGGGTACTGGGAAGTGGGCAGGCAGCAGCAGTAACAGCATGAGGAGGAGGCGGCAGGCCCTGAGACAGAGTGTGGACAGCATTGTTAACTGCCATCTAGAGTTGGGTACAGGGCAGGCGGCAGCAGCAACAGCAGGAGAAGGAGACAGCGGGCCCAGAGACAGAGCAAGGACGGCATTAAAGGCTGAGGCCATCATCCTTTATTGACAGTGTAGAAGGTGTAGCAATTGGGATGAATGAGATTCTCACTGTCCCCAGTGTGGCGGTGGGCCCTGAGAGTGTGGATGGCTGTGTTACTCCTCTTGCTCTTACTGCTGCCGCCTGCCCAATGCCCACTACCCAGCTCTAGATGCCAGACTATGCTCAAGCTCAACAGGGTCTTCTTTCCTCGCTGATTCCGCCAAGCCTGTTCCCTTTCATGTGGTTTCGCTACATAGTAGGTAGGGACAGATTGGAATCTCGTTCATCCATTCAGGTCTCCAATAGCTACAGCTTCTAGACTGTCAATATAGGTGATGGCCTCAACCTCTATTGCCGTCCTTGCTCCGTCTCAGGGCCCACTGCCTCCTCCTCATGCTGTTCCTGCTGCACGCCCCAGGCTTGATCAATATGAGGCATCAGGATGCAGGTATACTTCCAATGAGCCAGCTGATTCGAGTGGGTGGCATCTTTAACCCTGGAGCGCAGCTCGAAGCGGAAGTGGAAGTGCATGTCAATCACCTTAAATTGGTGCAAATCTACCATAGTGGCGCTGTAGAAATTCCTTCTATGATGTCCCAGCGCACATTAGGAATTGGGTACTCTAACACTTCACCAGCTTTGAATCCAACAGACATGGACATGTTGCATATCACCAGACATTTGGGGCTCAGCACCTCGGTGAGCTGAATAAACAGGTGGTCCAGGTGGGTTTTGTACATTTGCAGTGATTGCTCATGATACTCGATAACATCCTATTTACACGAGTTGATGATGACAACGTCGGGCTGAGGTCCACGCTCAATGTGGTCATCCAGGACCTCTCGGTTCCCGTTAAACATACCGCTGTCTCCCATCTCATCCCCCCGACATATACAGAGGGACTACTGTCCCACTTCCCAGTTCAGGTGTAACATACACAGAAATTCAGTCGGATAAAGCGTGGTACCGATGGATGATGCAGAGGACGTGGCCTTCTACATTCAATCATAACTTTCAGATTACACACTTGCATTACACACTTCGGGGTATCATTAAAGATGCACTACACCCAGCTCTAGATGCCAGTTACTAATGCCTTCCACACTCCGTCTCAGGGCCACATGAAAGCACATGAAAGGGAATGGGCTTGAATCAGCGGGGAAGGAAAACCCTGTTGAGCTTGAGTCTAGTCTGGCATCTAGAGCTTGGTACTGGGCAGTGGTCATGCGGCAGCAGTAAGAGCAGGAAGAGTAGACACTGGGCCCTGAGAATTGTGGATGGCATTGTTAACTGGCATCTAGAGCTGGGTACTAGGAGGAGGAGGCGGTAGGCTCTGAGACAGAGCAAGGACTGCATTCGTGGTTGAGGCCATCACCTATATGGACAGTGTAGAAGCTGTAACTAGTGGGGACATTGCTATGTAGGGGACTGCCTTTTCCTATCTGCTAGCTGTAACTTTGTAAAATGCGGCATGGACAGTATTGTTAACTGGCATCTACAGCTGAGTATAGGTTACTGGGCAGGCGGCAGCAGTAACAGAAGGAGGAAGAGGTGGTGGGCTCTGAGACAAAGTGTGGATGGCATTAGTAACTGGCATTTAGAGTAGGGAACTGGGTAGGAGGCAGCATCAGTAACAGCAGTAGGAGGAGGCGGTGGGCCCTGAGACGAAGTTTAGACGGCATTAGGAACTGGCATCTACAGTTGGGTACTCGGCAGGCAGCAGCAGTAAAAGCATGAGGAGGAGGCATTTAGTCCTCAGACAGAGTTTGGACGACATTAGTAATTGGCATCAAGAGCTGGGTACTGGGCAGGCGGCAGCAGTAACAGCATGAGTAGAAGGCGGTGGGCCCGGAGACGAAGTGTGCACGACATTAGTAATTGTCATCCAGATTTGGTTACTGGGCAGGCAGCAGCAGTAACTGCAGGAGGAGGAGGCGGCGGACTCTGAGACCAAGTGTGGACAGCATTAGTATCTGGCACCTAGAGTTGGGTACTAGGCAGGCCGCAGCATCAGTTACAGCAGGAGGAGTAGGCGGTGGTCCCTGTGAAGTGTGGATGGCATTGTTAACTGGCATCTAGAGCTGGGTACTGGGAGGAGGAGGCGGTGGGCCCTGAGATGGAGCAAGGACGGCATTAGTGGTGGAGGCTATCACCTATGTGGAGAGTGTAGAAGCTGTAGCTACTGGAGACATTGCTGTGTAGGGAACAGCCTTTTCCTATCTGCTAGCTGTAACTTTGTAAAATGCGGCATGGACAGTATTGTTAACTGGCATCTACAGCTGGGTACTGGGTACTGAGCAGGCGGCAACCGAAACAGGAGGAGGAAGAGGTGGTGGGCTCTGAGACGAAGTTTGGACGGCATTAGAAACTGGCATCTAGAGTTGGGTACTGGGAAGGCAGCAGCAGTAACAGCATGAGGAGGAGGCATTTAGCCCTGACACGGAGTGTGGACAACATTAGTAATTGGCATCTAGTGTTTTGTACTAGGCAGGCAGTAGCATTAACAGCATGAGTGGAAGGCGGTGGGCCCTGAGATGAAGTGTGGACAACATTAGTAACTGGCATCCAGATTTGGTTACTGGGCAGCAGCAGTAGCAGCAAGAGGAGGAGGCAGCGGGCTCTGAGACCAAGTCTGGACGGCATTAGTATATGGCATCTAGAGTTGGGTACTGGGCAGGCGACAGCATCAGTTACAGCAGGAGGAAAAGGCGGTGGGCCCTGAGAATTGTGGATGGCATTGTTAGCTGTCATCTAGAGTCGGGTACTGGGAGGAAGAGGCGGTGGGCCCTTAGACGGAGCAAGGACGGCATTAGTGGTTGAGGTCATCACCTATATGGACATTGTAGAAGCAGTAGCTACTGGAGACATTACCGTGTAGGGGACTCCCTTTTCCTATCTGAAAGCTGTAACTTTGTAAAATGTGGCATGGACATCATTGTTAACCGGCATCTACAGCTGGGTACCGGGTACTGGGCAGGCGGCAGCAGTAACAGCAGGAAGAGGAGGTGGTGGGCTCTGAGACAAAGTGTGGACGGCATTAGTAACTTGCATCTAGAGTTGGGTACTGGGCCGGCGGCAGCATCAGTGACAACAGAAGAAAGAGGCAGTGGGCCCTGAGACAAAGTGTGAACGGCATTAGGAACTGGAATCTAGAGTCGGGTACTGGGCAAGCGGCAGCATCAGGTACAGCAGGAGGAGGAGGCGGTAGGCTCTGCTGGAGTATGGACAGCATTAGTATCTGGCATCTAGAGTTAGGTACAGGGCAGCCGTCAGCATCAGGCACAGCAGGAGGAGGGGAAGGCGGTGGACTCTGAGATGGAGCGTGCACGGCATTAGTATCTGGCATCTAGAGTTAGGTACTGGGCAGGCAGCAGCATCAGTTACAGCATGAGGAGGAGGAGGCAGTGGGCTGTGAGACGGAGTGTGAACGGCATTATTATCTAGCATCTAGAGTTAGGTACTGGGCAGGCGGCAGCATCAGTTACAGGAGTGGGAGGAGGCGGTGGGCTCTGAGACAAAGTGTGGACGGCATTAGTATCTTGCATCTAGAGTTAGGTACTAGGCAGGCTGAAGCATCAGTTACAGCAGGAGGAGGAGGAGGCGGTGGGCTCTGACACAGAGCGTGGACAGAATTAGTGTCTGGCATCTAGAGTTTGATACCGGGCAGGCAGCAGCATCAGTAACAGCTTAAGGAGGAGGTGGTGGGCCCTGGGATGAAGTGTGGACAGCATTTGGAACTGGCATCTACATTTTGTCACTGGGCAGGCAGCAGCAGTAACAGCAGGAGGAGGATGCGGTGGGCTCTGAGACCAAGTGTGGACGGCATTAGTATCTGGCATATTGGGCAGGCCGCAGCATCAGTAACAGCAGAAGGAAGAGGTGGTGGGCCCTGGGATGAAGTGTGGACGGCATTAGGAATTGGCATCTACATTTGGCTACTGGGCAGGCAGCAACAGTAACAGCAGGAGGTGGTGACGGCAGGCTCTGAGACCAAGTGTGGACAGCATTAGTATCTGGCATCAGGAGATGTGTACTGGGCAGGCGGCAGAATCAGTTACAGCAGGAGGAGGAGGAGGCTATGGGCTCTGAGACGGAGCGTGGACGGCATTAGTATCTTGCATCTACAGTTTGGTACTGGGCAGGCGGCAGCATCACTTACAGCAGGAGGAAGAGGCAGTGGGCTCTGAGATGGAGTGTGGACGGCATTGGTATCTGGCATCTAGAGTCGGGTACTGGGCAGGCAGCAGCATCAGTTAGAGCAGAAGGAGGAGGCAGTGGGCTCTGAAACGGAGTGTGAATGGCATTAGTAACTGGCATCTAGAGTCAGGTACTGGGCAGGTGGCAGCATCAGTTACAGCAGGACGAGGAAGAGGAGGCGGTGGGCTCTGAAACGGAGTGTGGATGGCATTAGTAACTGGCATCTAGAGTCAGGTACTGGGCAGGTGGAAGCATCAGTTACAGCAGGACGAGGAAGAGGAGGCAGTGGGCCCTGAAACGGAGTGTGAATGGCATTAGTATCTGGCATCTAGAGTCAGGTACTGGGCAGGCGGCAGCATCAGTTACAGCAGGACGAGGAAGAGGAGGCGGTGGGCTCTGAGACGGAGCGTGTACGGCATTATTATTTTGCATGTACAGTTTGGTAGTGGGCAGACGGCAGCATCACTTACACCAGGATGAGGAGGTGGTGGGCTCTGTGACGGAGTGTGGAAAGAATTAGTATCTGGCATCTAGAGTCAGGTACTGGGCAGGCGGAAGCATCAGTTTTAGCAGAAGGAGGAGGCCGTGGGCTCTTAGACAGTGTTGACGGCATTAGCATCTGGCATCTAGAGTCTGGTACTGGGCAGGCGGCAGCATCAGTTACAGCAGGAGGAGGAGGCAGTTGGCTCTGAGATGGAGTGTGGACGGCATTAATATCTGGCATCT
>NC_092871.1:56154089-56154704 GCF_032062135.1 Pyxicephalus adspersus | reverse complement strand
GGGCAGGCGGCAGCATCAGTTACAGCAGGAGGAAGAGATGGGTACAGAGGCGGAGCGTGGATGCCATTAGTATCTTGTATCTAGAGTCTGGTACTAGGCAGGTGGCAGCATCACTTACAGCAGGAGGAGGAGGCGGTGGGCTCTGAGACAGTGCTGACGGCATTAGCATCTGGCATCTAGAGTCGGGTACTGGGCAGGCGGCAGCATCAGTTACAGCAGGAGGAGGTGGTGGGCCCTGGGACAGTGTGTAGACGGCATTAGTATCTGGCATCTAGAGTCGGGTACTGGGCAGGCGGCAGCATCACTTACACCAGGATGAGGAGGCGGTGGGCTCTGAGACGGAGTGTGGAAAGCATTAGCATCTGGCATCTAGAGTCTGGTACTGGGCAGGCGGCAGCAACAGTTTCAGCAGGAGGAGGAGGCCGTGGGCTCTGAGATAGTGTTGATGGCATTAGCATCTGGCATCTAGAGTCTGGTACTGGGCAGGCGGCAGCATCAGTTACAGCAGGAGGAGGAGGCGGTTGGCTCTGAGATGGAGTGTGGACGGCATTAATATCTGGCATCTTGAGTTAGGTACCGGGCAGGTGGCAGCATCAGTTACAGCAGGAGAAGGAG
>NC_092871.1:56105460-56153716 GCF_032062135.1 Pyxicephalus adspersus | reverse complement strand
GGGCAGGCGGCAGCATCAGTTACAGCAGGAGGAAGAGATGGGTACAGAGGCGGAGCGTGGATGCCATTAGTATCTTGTATCTAGAGTCTGGTACTGGGCAGGTGGCAGCATCACTTACAGCAGGAGGAGGAGGCGGTGTTCTCTGAGACGGACTGTGGTCGGCATTAGTATCTGGCATCTAGAGTCGGGTACTGGGCAAGCGGCACCATCAGTTATCGCAGAAGGAGGAGGTGGTGGGCTCTGAGACGGAGTGTGGACGGCATTAGTATGTAGCTTCTAGAGTTTGGTACTGGGCAGGCGGCAGCATCAGTTACAGCAGAAGGAGGAGGTGGTGGGCTCTGAGACGAAGTGTGAACGGCATTGGTATCTGGCATCCAGTGTTTGGTGCTGGGCAGGCGGCAGCATCAGTTAAAGCTGGAGGAGGAGGCGGTGGGCTCTGAGAGGGAGTGTGGACGGCATTAGTATCTGGCATCTAGAGTCAGGTACTGGGCAGGCGGAAGCATCAGTTACAGCAGGAGGAGGAGAATGTGCTGGGCTCTGAGACTAAGCATTGATGGCATTACCGGTAGTATCTGGCATCTAGAGTTTGGTACTGGGCAGGCGGCAGCATCAGTTACAGCAGGAGGAGGAGGTGGTGGGCTCTGAGAAGCAGTGTGGATGGCATTAGTATCTGGCATGCAGAGTTTGTTAATGGGCAGGCGGCAGCATCAGTTACAGCAGGAGGAGGAGGCGGTGGGCTCTGAGACAGAGTGTGGACGGCATTAGTATCTTGCATCTAGAGTTAGGTACTTGGCAGGCGGCAGCATCAGTTACAGCAGGAGGAGGTGGTGGGCTCTGGGACGGAGTGTGGACAGCATTAGTATCTGGCATCTAGAGTCGGGTAATGGGCAGACGGCAGAAAGAGTTACAGCATGAGGAGGAGGCGGTGGGCTCTGAGACAGTTTGCTGGCATCTGGACAGTTTGCTGTATGTCCAAGTGCTGCCTCCTTTGCTGACTCTATCTGCCAGTGCGTTTCCCGTGGCAACGTCAGTTTGTAGCCCCGTGTGAGCTTTGCAGTGTAGGATGGCGACTCTGTTCGGGAGTTGGACTGCTGTTAGAAGATCCTGAACTAATGTTGAGTGTGAAATTTGCTTACCATCTGGTACAATAAATCCTCTCCTCTGCCATATCACCCAGTGATCATGAACTACTCCAAAGGCATACTTTGAGTCTGTATAAATGTTTATATCTTTCCTTTCAAAAACTTGACAGGCCCTGGTGAGTGCAATAAGCTTGGCAGCCTGTGCTGACTAGTAGGGAATGGGATTGGACTCTAGAAAAATATCTGGAAGTTGGACAATGGCGTACCCTGCATGGTACGTGTTATCATTGGGACGGGTGCAAGATCCGTCTACAAAGACATCAGGAGCCCCTTCGATGGGTGTGGAGCAGAGGTCAGGTCTGGGTGATGTATGTTTATGTATAGGTTCTGTACATTCATGAGGAGGTACTAAATCATCTTGTTCTTCCTGTGACCAAGTAAGGCATTTAAAATGGCTATAGGGCCAAAGGTGAGTACTTAATGTGAAGCTGAGGATTCGAAAGTAACAGGACTTCAAAGCCACACAGCCGTTGGGCTGACATGTGCTGGGTATGTATGTTTTTTAGTAGGGCCTGAACATTGTGTGATGTATGTAAGGTAGTGGGGTGACCCAAGGTAATGGGGGTAGCCATCTCCACAACCATAGCACATGCTGCTGAACTTCTGAGACATGCAGGCATGCCCTGAACCTGTACTGGAACCACTTTTGAGAAAAAAGCAACAAGGCGAAATTTGCCCCCATGCTCTTGTGCCAGGACTCCTGCCATGGTTTTAGAATTGTCCCTGGCAAATAAGTGAAACATCACGTCATAGTCGGGTATGCCTCGGCCAGGACTCGTAATCATTGCACATTTTAGATGACTGAAAGCTTGTAACATGGGCTCAGACCATTTAATAAGATCAGGCATTTCAGGTTTTGTGGCTTGTCTCAGGATGTTGTCATAGTAGGAACAATCAGCTATCCATTGGCGGCAGTAACCAATCATAGCAAGGAAAGTTAACAAGTCTTTCGTGGTTTGTGGGCGGGGCAGACCCAGTACGGCAGTAATTCTGTCATGGCTGATTGTCCTCTCACCCTTTCTGAGAACAAATCCCAAATACTCAACACTTTCAGTACACCATTGTAACTTTTTCTTAGACACCTTATGGCCACAGTCATGTAACCACTTGAGCAAGCTAATACAATCAATTTGGCAGGCCTCCCGAGTAAAACTATAGATGAGGAGGTCATCCACATACTGTAGAAGGACTGAACCATGAGGGGCAGTCCAAGGGCGCAAGGTAGCTTGGAAGACAATAGAGTAAACAACAGGAGAGTCTACATAGCCCTGAGGCATCCTACACCAGGTGTATTGGCAATGTTTAAAAGTAAAAGCAAAAGTGGCCGTGTCTCCTTGTCAACTGGGACAGAAAAAAAGCATTCTTTAAATCAATCATGGAGAAGAACTCCGCATGTGCAGGTATGGCTGATAAAAGAGATGTCACATCCGGCACCACTGGGGCAATGGGAATGATCTCGGCATTTACTGCTCGCAAATCTTGCACAAATCTAAATGTGTTGTCAGCCTTCCTCACTGGGTTAATTGGTGTGTTATAAGGGGATAAGTTTCTTCAATGACCCTTGCTTCTAAAAATGCTCGGAGCAGAGGTTCGGTGCCTCTTTCTTTCTCAGGTGAGAGTGGGTATTGTTTAGTATATACTGGTGCTGATCCTGGCCGAAGCAGGGCTTTGTACGGGGTGCAAGGAATAAGACCCACATCTTGGTCGGTAGTGGCCCATACTTCGGGAGGTACCTGTTACATGCAAGGATCAGGAGGTTCACATTGTGTGTATAAAAAGTAATTTGCATTAGGTACATGGATAGGCATAACAGTTGATGTTACATGTAGGACACCTGTTTTACTGATTCCTATCTGTAACCTTAAAGGCACAAGCAGATCCCTACCCAATAGGTTTACAGGGCAATTTGGAATTATCCTGAATCTGTGATTCAAAATAGGTCTGTGGTGATGCGGATGATCTATAGTGAGAGGTGGTGTCTTGTACTTCCCTCCTTACTGCTTTAAATGCGTATCTTTGGAGGGTTCTCCCTGAATGGGTCTCCATGGGGGATGCCTCTTTTATTAAGACAATCTTTTGTGTTGTATGACTTGAGGATACCCCCGATTCTGGTATTGGATCATCGACCTGACCACTCTGGTCTAGAGATGATACAATCCTTTCTTGTTGGACTGAGTGTGGTAGGTCAACAGGTAGTGAAGGGGCAGGTGGAGGGGCAGTGGCAGGAGTCATAGTGACAGTATATCAATAAATCAAGATCATCTTTGGACAAGGAAGGATATATTTGAGGAATATGTAATCCTGCATAAGGAGGTGGCTTGTTAAGTATAGTTCTGTCTAGTTCTTTCTCTAATTTGTGCTTACTCTGATAATGATTACTATTTTCTGGCTTTGTTTCTTTACCTTTTTGTTTGGTCTGTCAAACCAATATGAGGCAAACATGAGCCAATTCTCCTCCTGATTTCATGTACTTCATATCCCACTGTGGGTCAGGCCTGTAATATGGCCAAGCTGAAGTATCTAGTAGACATAGTCCTTTGACCATGTCCATATGGAAAGTGTCATTTTGCTCCATCCCTCGGGAAGGGGTCTACACTCTTCATACCCTCTGTCCACCCTGCCAAATTATCGACTCATGGATTTACCAAATAATAATCAGTACCACAAACACGGACCACATATTCTTTAGAAGTTTCTCCTACATATGGTAGAGGGGTAGCCTTAGTTTGCTTCCGACCCATTTACTTGATTCTGTCAGTTATTTTAAACATTAAAACCTGAGAGTATTCCGACTCAGATACTGGGTGGTAAAGGAATACTACTGACAAGGTCACAGTGCTCGTCTTACCTCACCAGAACGCTGATGAGAGACTTGCCAAAACGTGACACAGACTTTGAGCCTTCTTAGGTCTGTACAGTTGGAATATTTGTTAGTACAATAGACAAATTACGATGATGAGACCACTCTTACCTTCAGTGGTTATTTCAAGAACATACAACCAATAACAAAAATCAATCTTGTACTTCTACGCAATAGAAAGAGTAGCAAGCAAGAAAATCAGATTAGATACCCAAGCAGACCCTCTAGACCAGGGTGTCTTTTCTTTATCTTTCTTATTTCTATGAATTTCTTCCCTAAAGAAATCTGTATCTCATGAGTTGGCCAGACTCACATAAAATTATCCAGGCTTCCCTAAAACCTGACCTATCCTTTCAAAATACACAACCAGATTCTTTGGATAGAAGCAACAGAGAGGCTCGGAAGCATATGGACTCCCCCAGGGAAAGAAAGGGAGAATCCTGTACTTACCGAGGTCTGTGTGCTCTATCCCGGACTGAGCCCCCACTTGAAAGGATCTATTCAATCTTTATCAGTACACCCTGGTCAAGACTGGAAACTGCCTTCACCTCTGACGTGTCAGGGGACAATTCTCAAGAAGACACGCACAGAAGGTATGTGGTATACAAGAATTGTCCAAAGTTTATTGATCTGTCATACATTTATATAGTCACTTTTGGTTAGTACTGCGCAAGTGCAAACAAATGAGTTATACAATACATACATACATATATGGTCATAGCAACATTAGGGATATGTCTGTCACATACGCTTAGAATTTAGAGAACTCACAAGTTCCTATTTTGATTTGTGGTTAAACATGTTTCTTACAGATAAGGCCCCTGACAGTTATAGTTTGCGACATGCAATAATTTGTTCTATTCTTCCTTATGCAAGCAAAACAAGATATCTCTTAATACATATATATAGGACAAAGGTTCATCTGGAAACACAACTCACAAAATGGATGCTGTCAGAACAAGATGGAGGTTTCTACTCCCTTCAAGTACCTATACCAATCATGAAAAGATTAGAAATATAGGATGGGTGGCTCGTTAAAGTCCCATATAATATGTGGTATGTCGAAGTGGTAACCAACTCAATATTGGTGAATTAATGGTATATGCTATTATATTTTGTGAAGGAATGGTTTGAAACTTATCGCATCATTTAATCCTGGATGTTTAGTGGCTTGAAGTAGAACAATCCATTTGCATTCATATTGCAAAGGAAGGGTATCAATGTCCCCACCCCCGGGATTGGGAGGGATATGTTCCAATCCAAAAAATCCTAGGCCCTGTGTGTTGTAGTTATGTTTCGTAGCCATATGATAACTTAGAGGGGTAGGGATTTTACCATTGCTAATAGCATAAATATGTTCATAAATCCGTTTTCATAGCGGTCTTTTTGTTTTGCCAATGTAGTAGGCTCCACACAGGCATGTGATCATGTAGATACCTCCTATAGTAGTACAATCTATAAAGTGTCTAGGGCGATGTGTACCGCCATTAGGTAGGGTAATATTCATAAATTCTAGTATCCATTTACATTGGGAGCATTGGCCGCATCTAAAAGTCCCTCTGGTGTTAGTTAAGTGGGATGTGTTGGAAGAATTAAACTGGCTCGACACCAGTTGGTCCTGCAGAGATGGTGCTCTGCGGAAAGTTATTTGTGGCCTATTCCCAATGAATTTCTTAGCTGCGGGGTCAGTAAGGAGAGTATGTAAGCCGTGTACCGGGGGCTTTCTAGGATACAGCGAAGTCACGAACAGAGAACACAACACGGATGCCAGCTCATATAAAAAAAACGTACTTTACTGCGTAATATTACAATAAACAAAATTCCAAACAATAACACAAATGAAACACATTAAATACATTCACCCCAGAGGTCAGCACAGCGTCCTTTTCAAGATTGGTTAATATGACCTGCCACATACATAGACCCTAACTTACTAACTATTGCAGGTATAATCTCAGTCTTTGGTGTTTCAGGCGCCAATCCTATAATGCGGTGCGTGCACGATTTTACTGACCCGGGTCTTGTTCTGGATCCATCAATGTCTTTAAACTGAAAAACAGCAACAAGTCTCTTCAGCAAACATGAGGTCCTGCAGGACAGACAGCTCTCGGTTCCTCAGCTTCTCTCAGCCTTTCTGGACAACAATCCTCTTTCCTCTGGACAGGATCTACCTTGGATGGTTGTCAGCTTCACTCAGCCACAGCTTCTGAGTCTCTAGGAACACGCTGACCCTTGGATGCGAATGGATTCTCTTTTACACACACAGTCCTTGCAAGATGTCTGCTCTCCTCCTTCCTGTTTCCTCCCCTCCGAACAACCACACCTCCTAACAATATACAAATACTGGCCACTTGTTTAGCTGTGCTCAGAAACAGCGGCATCTTGTGGCTAAAATGCAGAACGACAGTAGTCCTATATTTTATTACAAACATTGAACACATGTGCTGTTTTCTCAATCTCACAAGTATACCAATGTTTTGAATGATATCATAAATGGATCTATGTTGTTGATTAAAGGTTGTTATAATTCTTGTGGAAGGTGATGTGGTGGTAGTTTTGGGTTTGCCTGTTAGTAGGTCATCTCTATGAGAAGGTCAGGCTTTTTGATAAGCTTTCCTTAGGGTTTTTTTGGAGTAACCGCATAGTAGAAGTCTTTCCTGTAGTGCCCTTGCTTCCATTTTGAAAGTCACATCAGAAGAACAGTTGCGTTTAATACGTAAGTATTGACTATAGGGGATGATTTTAATCAATGACTGATGATGGGAGCTTTTAGCGTGCAGGATCATATTCCCTGCAGTCACTTTACAGTAAAGACTGGTAGATATTGTATTGTTCTCATTGATAGATAGGAACAAATCTAGAAAGGGTAGACCTGTCTTAATAAATTCTGAAGTGAATTTTAAATTATAGTCATTTTATTGTAACATTTGAATGAATTGATATAATAGGGGTAGAGGGCCTGTCCAAAGCATCAAAATATCATCAATGTAGCGTTGCCATGACACTATATGGGGAACAGAATGTGTGGTGGGAATGATGGTAAAAAGTTCCCTTTCCCATTCACCAAGGTAGAGGTTGGTGTAGGAAGGGGCACATTTGGTCCCCATGGCAACACCTTGTACTTGAAGGTACATAGTTTCATCAAATGTGAAAACATTTCTTTCTAGGATATATTTCAAAAGTTGCAAAATGAAAAAGTTCTGTTTAAAGGCCATTGGACGATATCGAGTAAGAGATTGGGAAGTCAACTCTAGTCCTTTCTTATGGGGGATGCTGGAGTACAGCCCCTCTATGTCAATAGTTACCAGGATGGTATCTGGTGGGACTTGTAAGTTGTTTTTTGATTTTAGAAGGTCGATTGTATCCTTAAGGAAGGAAGGCAGTTGTAGATAAGAGTCTACAATCTCACTTGCATGTGATGCTATTGATTGAATACCAAATACTATTGGTCGACCAGAAGGATCAAGGGGAATTTTGTGGATTTTTGGTAGGATGTAGAAAGTAGGGATTAAAAAATGTTGGATTAATAAATAATCCTTTGTATTTTTATCAATAGTATTTTCCTGAAAGGCTTTCCAAATCAAATTGTGAAATTCTATTTTGAAATGATCAAATGTATCTCTAGTGATTGGTTGATACCAATCAGTGTTATTGAAAATGCAGAGACAAATATATTTATAGTGAGAGGTATTCATTATAACAATATTGCCTCCCTTATCTGATGCTTTAATCACTATATTTCTATTCTTTTTAAGATTATGAATTTCTTTTTTCATGGTGGGAGTGAAATTGTGTATACAAAGACTGCCCATCATGTTACTTTTAAGTATCTCACTGGTGACTAAGTCTACAAAGAGTTGAATACGAGGGTTTAATGAAAGCTGGGGGAAAAAAAACAGATTTGGTTTCCTAGATAATAAATCTCTTGTGGGGTTTGCTGTGACCGACTGTGTTGGTGATATTAGTATGAGTTTGTTGGGATTCATTTTCCATAAATAATTCCATAAGATCACGAAGGGTCCTAAAATCTTGCATATTAAAGTCTTTGTAGAAATTAGATGTATCAGTGTACGTGTCTTCTTTACTAGGGTCAGATAGACATTTGAGTATTAAATTACGGGCAAAAAGATTGATATCTTTGATAATTTCAAATTTGTTATAATTTTTAGGTGGACAGAAGGAGAGGCCCACTTGCAGGACCTCTTCCTCTGATGACGAAAGAGGGTAACTGGAGAGAATATTGATCCCTAAATCTTTGGATCTTTTTTGTTTTTGAAAGGTATTGGTCCATGGAACTCTGTTTGGGAGTGGGAGATGGGATAAGTGGGTGTAACTGGCCTAAAAAAGAGGTGTATGTTTTGAGAATGGCCCCAGAATTTGGGTGAGAAGTGGTGCTGGGAAATGCCAGGATCCATTTTCCAGGTGGAGGACCTGGAAATGGAGATGAAGTGTCTGTGATAGGTATAAAAGTGGTGGGTGTGGAGATTAGTAAATTTTGTGTGTCCAGTGTGTTGCTGGTTGTTAGGGAGGAGGAAGTGTCGTGAATGGGGATGTTGAGATTAGTGACAGGGGGTTCCATAGTGTGGGAAGTGTATATGGATGTAGTGGATGTGGGGAGATGAGAGGGGGGGGACAGTGATGGGTAAGCCCATCTGAATAGGAAACAAATCCAGTGATGAGGGGGGGAATCGAGGTAAGGTGAGGGGTGCCGGTTTCGGTGGTGGGAGGAAGTGATTGGATGGAAGATGGAGGTGGAAGTAGTGAATTAGGGTTAGTGGAGTGAATAGAGGGTTGAGATATGGGGGCCCTTTTGGGGTCAAAGGTTAGTTCACAGTGATCGCTTTTGTATATCTTTTTCCCTTTGGTTCGGGGTGCTGGGGTCAGGGGGTGGGGAGAAGAAATGGGGTGTGAGTGAGAGGAAGAGGGGTGTGAAGTGGGAAATGGATTAGGTGTGGTTGGGATGGGAAAATGGGGGGGGGGAGCAGAACTTAGAGACATTGGAGTAGGATGGGATGTCTGAATCGTAGTTGGGGGTCTGGGCAGGGATGGAAGGGAGTTCCACTTGTATGCTCTTGTTTATGAAGGACCATTTGTCCCTTTGGAACTTTTTGTCTTGTTTGTTGATTGATACATTAAAATTTTCAATTGTTTTTTTAAAATCTCAAATTTGTTTTGAAAATTAGTAGAGCCAATGAGTGAAATATTATAATCTTGGAGAGTTTGTAGTTCACCATTAATTTTGTTGAGATCAGTCTCGTAATATATAATTAAGACGCTCATTAATTCTTCTGAGCATCTGGTTAGTGCATCTTCCCATTTATCTTTGATTTGTTCCGTGTTTTTAACGTTAGGAAAAATTTGTATACGGAGACCATAAGGGTTACATTTTTCCATAATGTATATCTTAAAATATTTGATATGCCAAGTAAGTAGGGATTTTCTTTCCAATAAATATTTAAATTTCATAATTAAGGTATCAATTGCAGGTTCTAAGTGTCTATCTTTTTCAATTTTTTCTTCAATGTCGGACATGAAATTGTCGCATTCAGGTCCAAGAATGTCCATGTTGGTCTTACTCCCAAAAAGAAAAGGGGTAAAACAAATAGATGGAGGTCAGCATAAAAAAAAAGGGTTTTTAGAGATAGCGAGACTCTTACCCTGATTCATCAATGAAATTCGTGTATGCTTGACGCACGTACGTACACGCCAGTCAGCAAGCTCTATTAGCACGAGTCGGGCCCAAGTTCTAGTGAACTCGCCTGCAGGGCAATTTAACTTTCAGCTGCAGAATTCAGAAGTAGATGTTAATCTCAATGGTGAGGTGATAGCAGATGATTAGCACATACCTGCGCCCTGTCCTGTGCGTACCTCCAGTCCATTTTACAGGTCAGCTTTTTTTGTTACATTCCACTCAATCACACACTTGCTTCATTTATAGTTATATTTGTTGCACTTGTTGTTCCTTTTTCTTTTGGTTTCAAAACTGGAAACTAATTTCTATCAAGCTGGATATATACTAAGTGGCACTTTCAAATATGGCATCACACAATAGTATGAGTATAAAAAATATGTGAACAAATATTTGTTCACAAAAATTTCATTCTAGTTTGACTTTAGAGAAATCAAATATTTTAGTAAAGGATTATAGGCAAACATGTTATAATACATGTATTAACGAACATTTAGTGATTTCACTTATGTGTGTATGTCAAAATACATTTAAATGTATACAAATACATTTTTGTAATCCTCATGATTGTTAGTTTCATCTGTTGCTGCAATGTTTTTGTGCCTGGTTTGTAATGCCAGTTTCTGTAGTTTAGCAATTCTTCAGTGTTGTGTTGTCATTTTTTCCACAAGTATTGAATACAAATGTCTGCATGGTTTCCACACCAAACTCCTACTTGACCCCCCTCGTTGCCTTTGTCCCATTGGCACATATTGGTATTTGAATGTATTATGTACATATTCCTTTTATGAATACATTTTCATGATTTTATTTCTTTTTTTTGGTATTTTTTAATAGTCTGACATTTTCACTCATGTTGATTTTCCCCCACACAACTCCTCTGATTATTAGTGGTAGTGTTTAAGGTTTGTTGTCATTGTGCTGTGCTGCCTGATCTTAGCCCTATTGTATACAAACACACTTCCACTTGCTGTCCAAACTGGTTATCAATTAGTTGTCCAGCTCAGTTGCATACTCATTCTAACACACCTGATGGTGATAGAAGGAGGTCCAGGTCGCCAAGCACAACATCAAACCACATTGATTGCCAAGCTCACAAGCAGGGTCAGGCACTCTTAGAAATGAACAGATGTTGTGTTGTTGCTTAACTTAAATTATAAATATATATTTATATCTATATATATATATATATATATATATATATATAATTTTTTTTATTATTATTATAATAACTATAGTAATTACAATTTTACAAATACATATATATCTATAGAAGCAAACAAGAACGTGTGTGTGCTTGTGACTTTTGTGCGAAAACCTAGTCCGATGGCAAAGCCGAGGTTTCGCCTGCAGAAAGTCGCAAGATTACCCCCAGGCTGCTTCTCTGATCAGGCATCGTAAGCGTTTAGATAGGCGCCTATGTAGAGGAGCTGATCTCAGTTAACTCCTGCCCAACAGAAAAGAAATAAGTAATTTTAAAATATGCTTTTTTCTTAGCGCATATAGATGTTTTAAACATTTGAACACAGCCAGCACCTGAAATTTAGTTGATGAATTGATCAAACTCTTCCGATTTTGGATCATGAGCGCGAGCGAGCCTCCGATTTTGCTTGGTGAATAAGGGCCTCTATGTCAATATCTGAGATTAGAAGAAAGGAAGGAAAGATGCTGATCAATCTCTGCTAATCAAAAGAAGGCCACATACCCTTATGGTAATATTGTTCCAAATGTAGTAAAGAGAAGAAAAAAGACAGGGTATTTGTTTGTTGTGGCAAAATGTTTAGTCATAAAGTTCACTATTGTTCTCTAAATCAAGGGACTTGAACACAGTGAAAATATAAGTACAAATACAAAATGATATTTTACAAACAATACATCATATGTACAGTAACAACCCACCCTATTGTGTCCCAAAACAAGGGGGGGTTAGTTTTTATCTCTAAACTAAACAAGATAACCCTACTAGTGTTAGGAAGGAAGGTGCGATTGGGTTCAGCCGCATTTCGCCTTTAGGCTTCCTCAGGGAACCATTAAAGATAGAAGTATATCTAAACATAAACAAGGGCAACATCACAACTTTGTATATACATATAATCAATAACAAGTCATACATAGATGCTAACAAGAAGACATCAACTTACATTTAGAGTAATGCTGTACAGAATTTTAATGGGGGGGGGGGGGGCTGCTGAGGCAGTGCATCCCTAAAGTTTAACATGCATTCAATTTCTGAAATATAAATTGATAGTAAGTATAGGTATAGACTGGCTTAGGGGACAGCTTGGGTGAGGTTTGAGCTCATCTAGTTATTTGTAAAGTGCTGTGCCGACGGGGCGCATGACTACTAGGTGGCACCGTGTATTCCAATGCACTGAGTATTTTTTGTCTGCATTAGTTTACATGGACAGCGAGATCCCGCGAGATTTTGTGTCATCTCGCCTTAACAGCATGGTCTCGCGAGATTTCATGAGTCACGCTGAAATACTAGGGCCCTGATTCATCAATAAAAATGCGCGTACGATGGACGCGCATACGTTCGCGCTTCCAGCAAGCCGGTTTCCCGTGGTCTGGAGCCGAGTGCGCTCGTACACGCGCCTTCACTGCCAACTGGATTTCTGCCTTGATAATAATGAGCCGCGAATCTGCCAAATAAAGCGATAAGATTTCAGCTGTGCGATTAAGGAGGATCTGTTAAGCTGTCAATGGTGAGATCATAGCAATTAATTAGCGCATACCTGCTCTCTGTTCCGTGCGTATCTACAGTCCATTACAGGTCAATTAGAATCTTTAATGCTTCATCTTCTTTTGGGTAAGTGCTACATTTTTAGGTTACATTGTACTTATTCCAGCAAGCTGTACAGGTGATGGATGACCTGGCGAGACAGGTGGAAACGCCTTTTGACATCCTGGTCACGCAAACTTTCCAGGCGGCTACGCTCTAAGAAGATGCGTGGTGCCCGTACTGTTTGTGAACTGTGGGCTTGCTTTTCTGGTTGCTGCTGCTCTTCTTCTAGGATCAGATATGTGGTGTTTAATGCCACAACAGCAGTTGTGAAGAGCAAGTCGAGTTCGAAATTTGGATCCATGACACGAGCAAACAAAATTGTTGAACCTGCGCACATTTGAATGAACGTGCGTGCGTGTGCGCGTTTAAATCCCTATAAATTTGCACAGAGTTTTTTAGTCATTCTGGTCATGCAAACCAAAACTTGCTGAAAAAAAAAGAAAAAACAGAATAAGAACAAAGAACAAAGGAACAACAACAAGTAAGAATACACTATTGACTTTATTCCTCCAAAAAATGTTTTGGGTGTGTTGTCCCATAACTCTACACGATAGATGGTAAACGATCGTCGTCCAATCCGATCCGCCGGTCCGGTCGTTCATTTCCAGCGACTATTCTCGTTCGTCGGCGTCGTTGGTTACTTTTTTTACGAACGATTTTTGACCAATCGATCGTTTGTGGTTCGTTCGTGGTTCATTTCCAACGATAAAAATTGGAAGTGTGTACGCAGCTTAAGAAGGGGCACGTGCGGGAGTGAGAGGAAAAGAGGAGGGGGGGGAAGAGACACAGGGAGAGGATCAGAGGAGGGGTCAATAGGAGATAAAAAGGTCAGGAAAAGGAAATAGAGTCCTTTTTCACGAGGGACAGCAAGAAGGGTAAAGCTTTAGAATCGGTGGGATAGCTGCTTACCTTATGGCCGAGGTAGAGGAACTTCTGGCGCAGTTGAGGGTCGCTGCTGAGACCAGGGGTCCAGGATGGCTTCAAGAGCAGGTGAGCTCTCTGTTGCAGGGGCTGGCTTCGGTCCCCAGGACTTGCGGACCAGATGCCAGGCGGCCGCGGAGAAGTAGGCCTCCGGCGCGCCTGAGTCCTGAGCCCCCTAAGACTCGGCTCTGTTATAGGAGCCCCGTTAGGGACCCTCTGGTCCCCCGAGCTCAGCCTCAGCAGGCTGCTGCTGATGGGGAGGCCGGGAGGAATCCTCGGCCACGGCGGAGTCGCAGGGGAGAAGATTGTGGGTCTGCGGATGCCCTGCAGGCTTCTTTCCCTCCTTCCAGAGGAGCTGCAGAGTGTACAGGAGGCAGCAGGAGGACAGATGGTTCCGGTGGCCGTGCTGTGGGTCCTGGTGGTCAGCCCCTGCTGATTGCTGGAGGTCCGGAAGTTAGAAAAATGGCGGCTGAGCTATCGGGCTCCGCCAAGATGGCGGCCGGGTTGGCGGGCACTGGCACAATGGCGGCCGGGCCGGCAGGCTCCGGCAATGTGGCAGCCGAGCCTGCAGGCTCCAGGTCTGTGGCGGGCAGGCCGGTGACCTGGGAGAGCAGGGTGCCCGCGCCAGCGTGCACTGGCACTGGGAGTGGAGGAGGGAGGAGGTCGGTGGGTGTGGGTGCGCGGGGGGCGTGGGGAGTCCGGGTGTTCAGCCTGCAGATCTGGAAATGGAGGTCGCACGGCCTGCAGGCTCCAGGAGTGTGGGTAGGAGGCGGGCTGATCCGGTGTCAGGCTGTGCAGCTGATCCCGGAGAGGAAACAGAGGGCTGCAGCCTGGTTGGACAAGCCCCCTGGTGGTTGGGGGGGAGAAGGGCTGCCCATAGAGAGAAGTGGAGTGCAGGCAGGTCCAAGTACCCTGCCTGTGATGTGCAGAGGGGGTGGGTGTGGGGGTTCTGTCCCTGGGGGCACCTTGGAAGAAGGCTCTGCAATAGGTGGCAATAGGATGTCAGCCCGAACAGCGGGCGAACGCCGGAGGTCGGCGCTGCAGTCGGAAGCTGGGCGCGCTGGGGCTTGTGGCCCTCCGGCTCCCGAGGCTTGGGCCGAACACGACGAGGCGCTGTGTTGCAAGTGCTCCGAAGGGGAGGTGTCAGAGGTGGACGAGGAGTGCAGGGCGTTTGCGGCCCCGTGCGGCCCAGGAAGATCCGGTGGTGCGGCTTCGGGATCGGCTGCTCCTGGTGGTCCCGGTAAGTCCATGGAGGGTTTTTCTTTTGGGGGGGCATTGGGGGGGTTGGGGGTGCGTGTTGTAGTACTGGGCTTGGGGGGTTTGGGGGGGAACAGCAGGTCTAACAGGATATCTTGGGTGTGCTGCGCTCGGCTTTGTTGGGGCTGGGTGGGCCGTCCGGGGCTGGGTTGGCCATCAGTGGGGTGGGCGAGGAAACCCGGGAGGGCGTCCCTGCAGCTGCTGATCGGAAAAGTGTGACCCGGCCGGGCTTGGTGGGGGATGGGGGAGTGGTAGGGGATAGGGAAGAAGGGGGCAGCAGTATAGGTGAGGCTTTGGACATGGAGCAGCGGGACCCCTCCAGTGATGGTGCTGCCCCGGCTAGTAGGTGAGTGTGGGTGATGCGGCAAAGGGGGAAGTCTATGTTTGTTTTGAAGGGCCGTTGGGAGCCCATTTGAAACAAGAGGTGAGGGAAAAGATTTGGCGTGGGGATTTTGTGGACATCTTATCCTTGTTGCCGTTGGAGCGCTTCAATTTGGATCGTGGCATGGGTGAGTGGAAAAAGGGGGAGGAGGAGCAGAGACGGGTACGTTTCATACCCAGGACATTTGCCAATTGGCTACAGGCGTTTGCCATCTTGGCTAGTGTCATTGGGGAAAAGGCGCCGGAACATTGATCGGCGCTGTTTTGTTATTTAGACGCTATTGGTGAAGCCTATAGAGTGTATGGGGGTTTGGCTTGGCTACGCTATGATGAGCAATTCCGGCAACGCCATACGGTTATCAATCCGTTGGGATCACAGGGACATCAGTCTGTGGATGAAGTTGATGACGCGGGTGAGGGTGGTAAGTTCGCCCTTTCTTGGAGGGGCCGGGGGTCAGGTCGCCATGGGGTCCCCGGCCCTCAGAAAGAAGGGTGTGTGCTGGCAATTCAATGACAACACTTGCCGCTTTGGCGCAGCCTGTCACTTCCAGCACGAATGTCCCGGATGTGGGGAGGCCGATGGGCTTGTGCGGTGTTTTAGTCATGGAAAGGGGCGACTGGGGGACTTTGCTGGAAAAAGGGAGGACGCCGGTGATGGTAGAAAGGATGGCTCCCTTTCTAAGTAGGTATCTGGACAGAGCCGCGGCACGCTTGTTGGAGTCGGGTTTTAAGGAAGGGTTTCGGATTCCTTGTTCATTGGGGGCCCCGCCGCCTCGGGCTCGGAATCTGAAATCAGCCCTGGAACATCCAGCGGTCGTCTCGGAAAAATTGGCCAAGAAGGTGGAGCTGGGCAGGATGGGGGGGCCTTTTGCAGAGCCGCCAATAGAAGGTTTGCTTGTGTCTCCGTTGGAGGTGGTGTCTAAGAAAGAGCCGAACAAGTTTCAGATGATACATCATCTTTCGTACCCCCTTGGGGGCTCGGTTAATGCGGCCATCGACCCCGAGTTTTGCTTAGTGTCTTATGCTTCGTTTGACTGTGCGCTCAGGTGGGTGCGGCGGTATGGCAAAGGGGCTCTATTGGCCAAGGCCGACATTGAGGCGGCTTTCCGCTTGCTGCCAGTACACCCTGAGAGCCAGCGTTTTTTTGGGTTGCGTGTGGCAAGGGGCGTTCTATGTGGATAGGTGTCTGCCTGTGGGCTGTTCCTTGTCTTGCGCACTTTTTGAAGCGCTCAGTTCCTTTTTGGAGTGGGTGGTAAGAGATGTGACCGAAGTTCCATCAATTATTCATTATTTGGATGACTCCCTTTGTATCAGACCGGCAAATTCTTCGGTCTGCAGGGTACTGTTAGGTTCGCTGCAGTATATCACGCAGAGATTTGGAGTTCCGTTGACGGCGGACAAGACGGAAGGGCCGAAGTCGGAGCTTGCCTTCTTGGGCATTGTGATTGACACGGAAGCCATGGAGTGCCGGCTGCCGGAGGATAAGTTGCGTGGGTCGGTTGAAGAGGTGGTGCAGGCCAGCAGGTGCAAGAAATTGCAACTGAATAAGCTTCAATCCCTTTTGGGTAAGTTGCACTTCGCTTGTAGATTCATGCCTATGGGGCGGATTTTCGCCAGGAGGTTAGCAGCCGCGACTGGGGGGATTCGGCCTCCAATGCATTTTTTTCGGCTGAATAAAGAGCTGAGGGAAGATTTGGGGGTGTGGCTAGAATTTCTGGAGGGATACAATGGGCGCTCGGTGTGGATGGATGGGCCGGTTGTCAGTGCAGATCTGGAGCTGTTCACGGACGCGGCTGGAAGTGGTGGGTATGGTGCATATTTTCAAGGGGAATGGAGTGCAGAGGCCTGGCCGGCGGAGTGGTTCAAATCGGACTTGACGTCCAATTTGGTAGCTCTGGAGTTGTTTCCCATTGTGGCGTTGGAAATCTGGGGTCCCAAATTGGCAAACAGGAAGATTCGTTTCTGCTGTGACAATATGGGGGTGGTTCAGGTAATGAACTCTCTCACGGCCTCGTCCGGGCCGGTGATTAGGCTGATGAGGCATTTGGTGTTGAGGTGTTTGAGGCTGAATATTGCGGTGGGGGCAGTTCATGTGCCGGGGGCAATGTGTTTCAACCATGCAGAAAACACATTGCAATGTGTTTCAACCATGCAGAAAACACATTGCAATGTGTTTCAAACGTGCATGATGCAGAAAACACATTCAAACATGGAGAAAAATAGTCCTATTCTAGTAAAAAGAATCCCCCTCCCTGCCCCCCCCCCAAAACGTTTCTAAAAAATCACTTACTTTAATAAAGCACAGGTCCCTCTCTCCAAACGGGCGCAGCGTGATGTCCCTCCCTCCAACTTCCTGATTAACTCCCGCCTACTGGAAAACGTGGCCACGCCACACCACGCATTTGCATGTACGCCTGCTGTATGCACATCCGTACCTGCATGCATGCATATATTTTAGATTAATAATACTTTTTTGTATATATTTTTGGTAATGTATAGCAATATCCAATGTATATCTTCCAATGGCAAATCCGAAATCATAGGAAGAAATAGGCAATCTTTGCAATGTGAAGCAATATGGTCCAAAAAGCCCTCTTTGCCTATTTCTTCTTCTAATTTCTCTTTTCTATGTATATGTACACACATCTAAATGCATACATACATGTTTGGCTTTATGTGCACTCATGTCTATACATACATGAGTGCATATGAAGCAAAACATGCAAAATACACCAAAAAATACAAACTTACCTTAATGAGGACTACTGATAAAACACTTTTCCCAAAATAATTCAGAGAGAGGAACAGCTTAAAAACAATCACAATTGTCTTTTTAAACTGTGAGTCCTGAGCGATTGGAAAGAAGATCACATAAACCCCCAAAAAACAAACAACAACATTTTAGAAATACCTTTATTTAAAAGAAACATTTGCTAAAAGGTCAAAATAAAATCTAAAAACACATCAAAACCAAAATAAAAAAAAAATACACATCACTAAAAACTTTACAGTAAATGACAAAATAATTAAAAAGAACAAACAAAACACATGTAAACCCACACTTCCATGTAAAACCAAAATAGTTCTAAAATTGCCCAACAAATTCAAAAAAATACTTAAACCAATATGAAATTTGGCCCCATCAAGGGTGGAAAAGTGGACCAGAAAATCTTTATGCAGGATAAACATTGAAAAGTGGTACTAAAGGCAGAATTTGGCAATCAAACAATATGGCCACAAACACAATAACAGAGCATTAACATTGACTTCAAAATTGCAAAATAGACATTAAAACATTCCAAGTCCAAAAAAATTAAAAAGAAGCTATTGCGCTAAATGGCAAAGTATCAAATGCAGCAACATAGATTAATTAGGATAACACACAAACCAACAGCCCCTCCAAGAAGAAAAAGACAAAAGAAAAAAGCAAGTTAAAACACACCCTTATATATATATATATATATATATATATGCTCAAATGTAAGCGCACAGGTGATAGAAATTCACTTGCAATTAGCACTTGCGCAGTCTGTCAAAATGTTGCGCAGTCTGTCTGTTTGTTTTTTTGGCAATAGCACATGTCATTATCATTGATCGATATGATCCTTAAATATGTAAAAACATGCCCTTATATATGCTCAAATGTAAGCACAAAGATGATAGAAATTCCCTTGCGCAGTCTGTGATCCTTATGATCCTTAGATATGTAAAAACACACCCTTATATATGCTCTAATATCATCGATATGATCCTTTAGATATGTACAGCAGCCCGGAGGCTGATCTCCGGGTGATGCGAGCAGGAGAGTGAGCAGCGGGGACATCATCCCCTACTCCCAGAGGCTGATCTCACCCTCCGGGAGTATAGGATGATGTCCTGGCTGCTCACTTTCCTGCTCGCATCACCCGGAGATCAGCCTCCGGGAGATGCGAGCAGGGGAATGAAGTAGGGCGGGGACATCCCCACCACATCACCCGGCAAGATGTGTGACATCTAAAAATTTTGCCACAACAAACAAATATCCTGTCTTTTTTCTTCTCTTTACTACATTCAGAACAGTTTTACGAATCCCAAAGACCTGATATTTGCACAGTTAAATACTAGGATATTTGGCTGTTATATACTCCCACACCCATTTTTCTATTTCATCTAGAAGGGTGTGACATCTTACTGAAGCGATAAACAATCACCAGCATCACGGTTTCTCCTGAGGAATTGGGCAAATCTGTGATAAAATTAATGGATAAATGAGTCCAAGGTCGGGATGGGATTGACAACGGAAGTAGGGATCCTGAAGGCCGAGTATGTGTCACCTTAGCACGAGCACAAGTACTACACGCTGACACATACCCTCAACACATTTACACAACCCAGCCACCAGAATCTACGAGAGATGAGATCGACCATGGATCTGCTCCCAAGGTGTCCTTTAAGGACTGTACAGTGGTGTTTCTCGAACACCTTGTGTCATAATCCGTAAGGAACAAACAACTTCCCCGAAGGACAAGAATCCTGTGCATCTCCCTGGGCCTCCAATACCTCTGCCTCCAGATCGGGATAAAGGGCGGATGTTACTACCCCTTTAGACAATATCGGACCAGGATCTTCCGAGTCACCTTCCCCCCCCCAGGAAAGCTACTCGACAAAGCGTCCGCCTTGACGTTCTTAACCCCAGGGCGATAGGTGACAAAGAAATTGAACCTGATATAAAACAACGACCATCTGGCCTGTCTTGGGTTCAGACGTTTAGCCGACTCCAAATACGCCAGATTTTTGTGATCAGTAATTACAGTAATAGGATGAATCGCTCCTTTCAACCAATGACGCCATTCCTCAAAAGCCAACTTAATGGCCAGCAACTCTCTATTACCTATGTCATAATTTTTCTCTGCATTAGAGAATTTTTTAGAGAACAAAGCACATGGGCACTATTTACTAGGTGAAGCACCCTGCAACAAAACTGCTCCTACCCCTACTTCAGATGCGTCAACTTCCACAATAAATGGTTGTGACACATCTGGTTGCACCAGTATAGGAGCAGGAGCAAAACACTCCTTAACAGCTGAAAAGACTTGTAATGCCGAATCCGACCAGACTGAGAAATCTGAACCTTTCTTCGTCATGCTGTTAAAGGTTAAACCACAGTCGAGTAATTCAAAATAAATTTACAGTAGTAAATGGTGAACCACAAAAATCGCATAAGTGCTTTCAGATTTTCGTGTTGATCCCAGTCCAACACTGCACAGACCTTTTCAGGATCCATACGAAAACCTGAAGATGGGATTAAGTGACCCAGGAACTGCACCTCTGGAACTGCAAAAACACACTTCTTCACCTTCGCATACATCTTATTCTCTCTTAGGATCTGTAACACTTGATTCATGTGATCCTGAAGAATCTCCATGTCTGGAGAATAAATTAGTATATCATCCAGATACACCACAACAAACCTGCCCACCAGATGATGGAAGATGTCATTAATGAAATGTTGAAAAAACGCAGGCGCATTGGTTAACCCGACCAACATGACCAAATTCTCAAAATGACCCTCAGGGGTAATAAAGGCTGTCTTCCATTCGTCCCCCTCCTTGATCCCTACCAGATTATATGCCCCCCTCAAATCCAATTTAGAGAACACCTTGGCACCGACAATCTGATTAAACAAATCCAGGATTCAAGGAAGGGGTTAAGGATTACAGACAGTAATACGACTGAGCTCACAGAAGTCTAAATATGGCCTAAGAGTTCCGTCCTTTTTCCTAACAAAGAAAAATCCTGCAGCTACTGGAGATTTGGATGGTCTAATATGACCTTTAGCCAAACTCTCGGCGATATACTCTCGCATGGCCGCTTTCTCAGGTTCGGAAAGATTATACAACCCAGACATAGGCAGCTTAGTTCCGGGAATAAGGTTGATGGGGCAATCATACTCCCGATGTGGAGGTAACTCCTGATCTCCACTCTCAGAGAATACATCAGAAAATTCAGAAATAAACGAGGGTACAACCTTAGTGGTTACCACAGAAAGCGATGTGACAATTGTCTATGCAATAATCACTCCAATCAAGAATCTGTCTTGCTTGCCAATCGATAGTAGGATTATGTTGACTTAACCATGGTAAACCTAGCACCAACCGAGCAGGCAGACCCTCCAGCACAAGACACAAGATGAGTTCTTGATGAAAATCACCCACTTTTAAACGGATGTCCTGCACCATTTGTGACAAACATTTCTGCGTGAGTGGAGCAGAATCAATAGCAAACACCGAAATATTTTTGTCTAATGCACTAGTTGTCAACCCATGCATACAGACGAACTGACCATCAACTAAGTTAACTCCTGCCCCACTGTCAATAAACACTTCAATTCCCACAGTTTTGGAGTCTAGCGCCACCTCGGCCGACAGGAGAAATCGGGTACTACCGGTAAATGACAACAGTAAATTCTCTGATTCCCCACCCAGACCACCAAGAGTGTGATGAGGATTAAACACATTTTTTTTTTTGTTTTCACCTAGGCGCTGAACATATGGACAAATGTAACAAAATGTCCCCTTTTTCCACAGAAAAAGCAGAGTCTCTTCTTATGCATGAAGCTCTTATCCCCAGGTCCAGGGGTAGCTCCCCCCAACTGCATAGGTTCATCACCGGACATGCACTCAAGAGTATCTCCACCCAAAGTGTCAGAGGAGGTCACCATCTTATATGATAGTACGTCCTGAGATTGAGGAACCTTAGATCTCTCCCTCAGGCATCTAATTATACGTACAGCAAGGGACATAGCCGTGTCTAATGTCTAATGCGGCCTTCAGGCTCTCGGATAACCCTTGACAAAATTGACTACATAGAGCAGGATTATTCCACTCCGTATCGGTAGCCCATCTCCTAATCTCTGAGCAATAGGTCTCCGCAGAACAATTTCCCTGCCGTAAGCCACGTAACTTGGTCTCGACCAGGGAGATCTGATCTGGGTCATTATAGATAAGGCCTAGAGCTCTGAGTGTCACCTTTAAGTAGAGAAATGATAATACCCACTCTTTAACTCTCGTCCCCAGAAGAGTGTGGCCGTAGTTTAAAAAATAATTTGCATGACTCCCTAAACCGAATAAAATTGTCGCTTCCCCCAGAAAATCTGTCCGGGAGCGCCACCTTGGGTTCAGGACAGGCCTGATTCCTGCTGTCACAACCAGCTGCCTGTGGTCTCTGTATGTGTGAGATGGTCGTGCAGAGGTCAGCTACATCCAAAGACAGCCCCTGCTGTTGTGCGACCAGTGCAGAGATAGTATCCATTGCTGCACTGACACAAACAAAAAATAGAGTTTTTTTGGCAGTTGATAATCTCAGGAATAAGGGGGAGGGGAGGAACACCAGAAGAAAAACAGAAGGATAAAGACAAAGCCTTCAAAGGCTAGGGAGAGGGAAACGGTCATACCCTATGGACACCCTAACCTAGCCCTGACACCTGTCAGTATGAATATCCCCTGAAGTTGGGAATATTCATACACTGGAACCTAGGTCCTAGTAGCCCTGAATTGCCCTAGGAATAGTGACAGGGTTTGAGACTACTGGTTCCTTCCCTGATGAATGAACCAGCGTCTCCCTGAGGCCTAGTAACAACAAGCACAAGAAAACAACAAAACACCAAGAGCAGTACAACTTATCCTAAATAACAAATGGAGGAGCTGGAACTCTGGAGAGGACAACACACCAGCTCTTCCACATCCAAGTAGTGAATATCAACTGCATAGCATGAAGTGTGAGGCCAGACTAAATAATGGAGCAGTAATGACCACCAGCTGCAGCTGAGACAAGAGGTGTGGTCATTACAAACAGACTGTCAGATAACCTCACGTGCAGCTTGTCTCACAGATCTTCTAACCTCAGTCATGGAAGGGACCGTGACACTCTGATGTCCCTAACAACCCCAAGGTGGCACTACTATCTTTTATCCCAGGCTCTATCATATCTGCCAAAAGGAGTGAGTTACATACCTTCTTGATGACTGCCAGAGCAGTTATTCCTAGGTTGTGGAAACAGCTACTCCTTCCATGAAGGACTGGTTTGCGGAATTGGAGAGCATCCAACACATGAAGCAGTTGGTAGCAGAAGATGATGACCAAATGGAAAAGTACAAAATGATGTGGGCTGCTTTGGATTGGTTTCAAAAATTCCCCCAATTTCAAATCTTTCTATCCTAAGTGGGATGGAGGGCCCTTAGCATTGGGGAAGCATATTCCCCTCCTTTTTACCTCTTCCCTTTATACCTTTCATTGGCCATATTAGCTTATCATGTTCCCCTCTCCCCCTATTATACCCTTTCTTCCCACCCTAACAAATAGGGCTACCTGTATGTGTATTTGTTTTCCTGTATTCCCCCACTGTTATTATTTGAAAATAATTTTTACTTGAAACATATGGTAATATAATATTGTTGATTATATCAGTATTTGAGTAGGTGTATGGCTACTCTGGCACTTTATATTTTCTGGTGGCCGCATCACTAATTGCTACAAATGTAATAAGCCAACAATAAATTTCCTCTGATGTAAACAACTTGGACAAAGTAACAGGTATACACATTAACGTATGTTAGGTAAAAGAAATGGCACCAATAACTATTACACCATGCAAAAAAAAAGAAGAAGAAAAATGGAGACCACCATCAATTGTGATAGAAGTTTCAGTCTGAGAAGTGAGTGAGTGTTCCTACATGCAGCCATCCCTAAGTAATACCCATACATGATGCTGAGAGTGGATGACTGAAAGAAAGGCAAGGGAATGGCAGAAAGGGGAGGGCACAGGCCAGTTGGGGGGCTTGATGAGGCTTGAAGTCCATTAAACAGAAAATGAGTAAGCTTAGGATACCTGCTGCAGATTCTAAGACTACTCACTTTTATCAGACTCTCTACCAATGTGAAAGGACACAGGTAATGTTGGGGCTCAGCTTTAATGTTCATACCCCACTTTTTAAAAACATATACAGTACATATATGAACATTAATACCCTGGCCTGGCCTTGTAAAAGGCCTTGTGATAGATCTGGTCAGTTCATTCAGTTTACTTCTTCAGAGAGGCCCGTAGCCGCAAGAAAGTAGGCAGGGCCTACATGACGGGGGCTAGGCCTAGCTCAGGGATGTTAAGGGGTTAAGGAAAAGGTAATGATGCCAGAGGGGGCTGGGCTAGTATAGAACGTGGGGTAGGAGGGGATTAGGAATAGAAGAAGTTAAAAGGGGCTGGACGTAAGGGAGAGGCCCTCTTTTGGAAGAAAAAGGTTTTCTGTACAGATGCAGGTAGGGAGAGGGAGTTCTTTCAGGGCCTCTTGGCCCTGCTCAGGATTTAGCGGCTTCACGTGGTGAAGCCTGGCCACAAGATAGAGTAGCTGGGATGTTGGAGGGGAGGGTTTCATCAGTGAATCTTCTTCTTCTCGGTCACGGTAGCAGGGTCTCGCAGGCCTGCAGTGCACCTGTTACTGACCCCCCCCCTCTGCCAGCTCAGGGCCCGCCTGGAGCGCCTTCATTGAGCAGCCGGGCAGGCTAGGGAAAAATCCATTCCATGTCGAGGGTCTGGGGAAGGGGCTGCGGCTGCCAGGGGGCGCAGCCCCTGATCACATGGGGAGAGAGGACTGCAGGCCTGGGGCTCTCTCTTTTGCATTGGGGCCCTGCATCGGGTGGGACCCATCAGAAGGCAGTGGTAGGTGGGTCGGCTGTGCTACCGGGGGTCAGGGTCCCCGATCTGATGTTTGTGGGGGTTCTCAGTGGAAGGCCTCACCTGAAGCCGGGGACTCGCGTAGTGCAAGTGCCTGGCGGAAGGTGCCTGCGGCCGACCTGGAACTCGGTGGTGGTAGTGGGCTGCTTCCACTGCCTCCCAGGCAGGGTCCGGACCCGGGAGGCACCTTTTACCTTCTGCCAGGTCGCGGAGGGAGCCCACTGAACATATCTGGATCGGCGGACCGGAATTGACAGCGGAGGTAGGTCGGCTGCGTCACTTTTGGGAATCCCTGGGTCTTCAGAAAACGGAGCTCCCAGTTTGCAAGGGAGCTCTCGTTTTCTAGTATCTTAATGGCAGATCAGGCTGCGGGGACGGCGAGATCCCCTCCAGGAACCATCAGGTATGACTAGGGGAGTGTTTGGAGACGCAGCAAAGTGAACGTGGTTAAGTACTTTTTTGTGGGAGGGTTTGTGATGAAAGGGAGTATCAGAATTAGGGGGATGGAATGGGATGTGTTATTATTGTTGTGGTTGTTCAGCAGGATTTATGTGGCGCCAACATGTTGCGAGGCGCAGTGCATTGATTGGGGGTTGCGGGTGACAGGCTGGTGCAGACAGTGATACAGGATGCGTTCGTTGGAAGCGGCAGTCGGCAGGTGGCGGCGGTCAGAAGGAACTGGCAGGGGTTAATTTGTAGATGTGGGTCTAGGTTCTGGCAGGAGTGCGGGGGTGCACAACTGGGGTGCGTTTAGGAGGGGAAATCGGGAGGGGGGGAAAGGGGTTGTCTCTGGGTGGACAGGTAGGAGATAGAAGGAATTCGACAAGTCAAGGCATGGGTGTTGTATTGGGGGACGTTGGGCTCTATTTCTTTTGGAAGCAGTACTGCGGACGGGATATGCTGTTAAACCTTGGTTAGGACTGCGGGACGGTTACACTATTGCTCCCATGGGGTTGGTGCAGTGAGAGTATACTTGTTACTCGCTGTTGTCAGTGCGGTGGGATGATGAACTGTATATTGTTCTTTGGGTGCAGTTTGAGTAATAGTATATTCTGGTACTCCTTTTGGCAGTGCAGTATTACGCCTTGGTGCCAGTACTGTGGGTTGGGTAGACAGTTTTTCTTCCAGTTGTTAGTACTGGGGGTTAATATAATTTATTACTCCTGGATTAGGTGCTTGCTGTGGATGGGATTACATTTTTCTCCCAAGGTCAGTTGGGCGTGGTGATTTTTGCTGTTACTCCCTGGTGTCAGTACTGTGGGAGGGGGTGCATTCTTTCTCCCAGGTGTCGGGGTGGTGGAGTGATGTTCCCTAGTACTCCTTGGTGTCAGTGCTGTGGGGTGATATGCACTAATTTCTCCCAGGTCCATACAGTGGCAGGGCATATTGTATTGCTCCCGGGAGGCGGTACTGTAAACGCTATTGACCTTTGGAGGCCGTTTTTGAATACTGGTATACTTTATTTCTCCCTGGTGTCAGTACAGTGGGATGGGATGCCTCGTTCCTCCCTATTGTCGCTGGGGCGGGAGGGTTGACTTTATTACTTTATGGGGTCAGTGGTGTTTTGAGGGTATACTGTACTGCTCCCCGGTGTTGGTACTGGGGGAGGGGGGTAAGGTCCTCTTTCACATCAAGGTTTTATGGTCTGCTTTATTACTGGATGAGGTCTGTATGGTGGGATGGGTATGCTCTATTGCTCCCGGGTGTCTGTAGGGTAAGATGGGTTGCACTATTTCCCTGTGATGTCAGTACTGGGGATGTATGGTCAATTGCTCCTGGAGGAAAATAAAGGGGTGCTCTACTTTGTTTCTTCCTGGTGTTGTTGCTCAGTGGGTGGTGTGTTTCCTTTTACCCCCTGGGGGTATATGCGGTGGCTGGTTTGCAGTGTGCGGTGGCAAGTGTATACTGAGGTGCGTTGTGAGTAGGGTAAAGTCCCAGGCCGGGGTTTTGTTGGTAGGCCTGTTGAGGTTGTTGTCACGGGTTATTGACTTGGCAGGTGCTTCTGTAGTTGGTGGGGGTATGTGGAGGCAGTTAGCAGGGGCAGTTGGTGGTTTACTGTACTCAAGTTTTAGGATTGGGCTAAGGACTTGGTGGGAATGAGTGTTTTTCAATTTCAGGTTGGGGCATTCAGCTGTGGTTGGTTTTGTTGCATTGGGGGGTGAGCTGGGCACTGTCGCGTTGAGCAAGGGGAGCGGAAGCCATTTTCAGCTGACTAAGGCAGGGTGCTCACTGGGAGTGGAAGTATATGGGATCGAGGCACCTGGAATCACGGTGGAGGGGAATGGGGTCAGAGCTTCGCACATTTGGGGGCAGGTGAGTGACCCCTGATGTGGTAAGATCCATGCTGGGGGGGATAGTTTGGTGATGTGAGCGGAGAGTGCCCGGGAGTGTTGCGGTTGGGACACGCATAGTTTCCACAGTGCCCGGAGTGAAGTAAAGACGGTAAGAACATTAGATTGTGAGCCCCTTTGAAGGAAAGTTAGTGACATGACTATGGACTTTGTAAAGCATTGTGTAATATGTCAGAGCTATATTAATACTGTGTAATATTAATATGTTCATGTGCATTATTTAATGAGTTAACATGCATTTCATCAAGGCAGTATATTTAAATGCATGGGCTACCAGCACAGCAGCATGGACAAAAAACACAACTTCAGTTCTGCACACAACAATGCACAGTACTCCATAACAATGTGTTCTGGTGTGCTGCAATGGTGACTCTGAATGATCGTCCAAGGTCCTTCTACAGATGGTGCCTGAACAAAAATGGTGCAAATGAAGGAACTGTCATTGAGAAAACAATGACCTTTGTGAGAGGGAATACCTACATGTAAGGACTTTACGTACAAAATACTGATTTGATTTGATTTTTTTTTCAGTAATTATTTTTACAATTCGTTGATTTGACTATCATTTGGTCAGGGCTTACGGCAAACCTGTAGTATGGCATTATGATGGTTGCCATTGCTCCCTACCTGTTTCCTGGCTATCATGTTGATCCAATAGTTTCAGGAGATCATGCTGTCAGTGTAAGGAACGTACCTTTCCAGTGAGCCCCCAGCATCCCTATGGATGTGAACAGAGAAAGTCTTGTTTTCAGCACTCCTGCAGATGTGCAAAAAAGGGCACGTCCCAGGGGTGCTGTAGGAAGAGGTGCGTGTGCTACCACGCGTGCCTCTTGTACCCCCCCCCCCCCCCCCCCGGGGGCGAGGCACTCCACTGCCTCGCCGCGGGGCGGGACGTAGTTTGAATTCAGTTATCCTCCAATCAAATGGCGCCAGGTCATTGGGCACTCTGGCCATTTATGGAGAGCCTGTCCTGAACACTATTGCCCGCTATAAGCCTCTGTGTGTACAGTGTGCTTGTTTGCGTTCTCTGTGTTGGTTCATATTAACCTGTTGTGTCGTTACCAATAGCAACCCGGTCTGATACCTGATTCTGCCTGAACTCCGCCTGCCCTGACCTTGGATTGTTTGTGACTACTCTTGCCTGCTGCCTGCCCTGACCTCGAATTGTTCCTGGCCTGCCTTATCCATCTGTACCACGCTTATAGGACTGATCATCTGTGATTAACCCTTGCTTTGTTTTATAATGACAATAACGCTTGACAAAAGGATTCTTGGAGTTGGCTGTGGTTTGCGTGCCCAGGCGCATTACAGTCAGATTGTATCATATGTGGTCAGCTTCAACCAATGTGTCCACAATTCTGTAAGATTGCTTTGATCTTCATAGTGCATAACTGTTAAACTGTCTAACCAGGTTCTTATAGATCACTTATGGACCAGCAAACTTTAGCCACATACAATTCAAACTTACCATACCAGGTGGTAGGTTAACATAAAAATTTAAAATAATTTTATCAAAGTGGACCTGGAATTTGATAAACCTATAAATTGTCCTGGATGATCCTTACAAGGTATTCCTGCTTTTTTCACAGATCTGGGTAATCTGTAAATTACAGGGCAGATCTTATGTCCTACTGCTATAATCTACTTGCCAGGACCAGCTCACATCATGCAACTAAACAATTTTTCCATCACACAATGAGAGACCTCATGTTCTGCAATATTTTGAATAACATCTAATTTTGTTTCACAGATCTTGTAGGCATGTAACATACATGAACCTAGGGCTGTTTCTGCACTTTAAAAATAAAAACAGTTTGCTGGGGCACTGCATTTCACCCCCGGGGCTTCAGACTTTTCATCACATGCACACACCTGAAACTTGTTGTGATGTAATTAGCTGAACAACTGAGTTGCATTCTCATTCTGGGTCAGTGATTCAGAAGGTAATAAAGATTGAGGATCAGAACATTCTTTATGTAATATATAGTAGAACCAGGTTAACAGGTGCAGGTTACACCATTTCAAAGTATAGGGTCCCATTACATCCCACTAGTGCAAATGCATCAAAGCTCTCTCCTGTAGCATATCTTTGCTCATTTGTGAACAATAAAGTTTGCATGGCAGTTGTATTTTGCCAACCCGAAACGCTACTATAAAAATTGTGATTTCTGAAACATCCCTGTTTGGAGTGGCAGCTGGTAACACTAAAGAAGCAGAAGAATAACTGCGGTTGTCAAGGGTAACAGTGCTTGCTTCCGACCAAGCACGTGGTGGCAGTCTACCTGTGATGGTATGTTTGGCAAGGGTTAACAGAGTCGTCACAGATGGGACCATTTTTTTGAATATTGCTTTTGTCTGAATGGTTACTGTTTGAAAGTTTGCACCATACCCTACAGAATGGCCATCTGTGAGTTTTTACACCATGCCATGAAAGGGTCCCTATTATACATACATAAGTGAATAGCATAGCTGGGAAGCCTTTTGATTTGACCAAAAGGTTCCAGGTTTTTTATATACTTTCTGGATATTCTGAATAACAAGTAAAATGATGGCCTTCTCATTGGTTGACTTGAGAAGTAGTATGGCGACAAATACTCATAATCACAGTGCCAACAGAGAGCTGACACATTGGTTGGGCTCTGCACTCTTTACTTCTATGAAAATTTTGCATGTGTCCAAAGGAAGAAGTAGAAAACTGCCAAGAACTAGACTAGAAAGCCTGAAGTAGCAGTAGGAGGAGGCAAACTGGGCTATATTCATTCTCACTGTATTTTTTTTTTATGTATAGCCATCGATGTCTGTCTGTTGCCAGTTGAAATGTGTTGCTTTTATTGCCCACCAGTTGCTAACTTATTGTAACTATTGCCATTGTGCTACCCACACACTAATAAGCCTGCAGCATGCTGCCCACATTTGTTGCCCACATATTGCCCATGTATTACCTGTGTTATTGCTTCTATAGACTGTGTGGTGTTTAAGAATTGCCACAGGCTACAATGAAGCAGAAGTACAATCGTGTGAAAAAAAATGAACTCCAATGGTGGATTTAGTACTTTTTAGGTGAAAAAAAACATGGTTTTGTTTATAAAACACAGTGCTGGGAGTGTGCATGCGTGGCGCTCCGTGATGGCAGCTGCCTGATTGAGCTCCGCTCCGCCTGAGGGATTGCCGCCCCATATCACCGCGAGCACATCATTGCTTGCACAACACCACAGCTTCCCGCGATCACCAGGAAGCGATGGGTATCTGTTCCCAGCAAGATAAGGAGCGGGTCACAAGGCAGGAGAGAGTGGCAGCGCTTCAGGAGGACAGCGTAGCTTCAGGTCCTCAGCACAGTGAGTCAGAAACTTTCCTGCAGGGATCTCCTGTTCTTCCTCCATCCCCAGTGCCAGAACAACCTGACTCTCCTGAGGCCCCGATCTCTTAGCTAAAATGCAGGTGATACTTCAAAAAGCCCTAGATGCAGAGTTTAAAAAGTTGGTGGATCACTTCTCCCAGGATATCAGAGAGTTATACCATCACACCTATATTGTGGCCACACCAGAGGAAGCAGATAAATGTTTTCACGATCTGGGTTTTTCCTTACCTGATCCTCCTAAATCCCCGCCAAGGGCCCGGTGCGCAGCATAGCGTTGGGTGTACTCAGAACCATCAGTCTCCAGCTCCTACCCTCAAAAGAGGCAACATGAAGACCAACTCCGCTCAACTCAGAGGCAATACCTTGAGGCTTTGCTCTTATGACAGACGCTCCTGGCCTACCTCAGCCTTTGATTTCATTGTCTGCGAGAAATGTTTTCTGCTTTTAATTTTTACTTCTTTTTTGTCTTCTTTTTGTTCCTGGTTCTGGATGTTTTAACCCGACCACTCAGTTTTGTTTATCTCAATTCTGCCAGTATACAGTGGTTGGTCTCCCCTGGACTGTTTTACGGAGTGTCAGTTTTGACCATTGAGTATATCTTCACTTCCACTGGACGGCTGTGCACACAGGGCTTTTCCTGCTTGGGGCCATAGTTGATCTTCACAGCAAGCATGATGGACTCCGGCTCCTAGGGGCTTGCCCCTTCCTACCTCTCCTATATGTTCATTAGCCTGTATTTTTTGTTTCTAACATGTATGGTCTGAATATTTTGATGACATTGATGTGCTTCTCAGGTTATATGTTTCATGGTGTTAGATTTACAAATACATTATTGTTATTATTTTAGTGGTGTGCTTGGTGCTCTGTGAGAGTGGCCATATTTACATTAAACTTGGCTTCTCTTGGGCGGCGGTCACTGTGCTCTCCCTAGATGCCCCCAGGTTATTCTGTTTAGGGCACGTACCCTATTGCATCGTATAGATGTTTGTTTTATGCACTTTTGGCCTCTATGTAGGGTCAGGTGAACTTTTGTTTTGTTGTTGTGTAGTGCTTGTTTTTGTGTGCCTCCCACTTTCTGCCCCTGTGCCCCTGTCCCTCCCTTTTGGGACCGGACCCCGTTATCTGCTGGTTCCACTTGCACAGTTTCTATGGTCTCCTTATCTGCTGGTTTCACTTGACCAGGTGCAAGGCCAAGGCGCCTCCGGGAACAAAAGTAAGGAACACAAATAGCTGAGTTAGTCATTTTGAAACAGCATAATATAGTTTAAGTTAATTCTCACTATACTTGTGGCTATATAAATTTTATATACATTCACATTTCCCTCCTGTTGAGGATTAATCAAACCATATGACCTTTTAGAAACTTTATCATAGGTTATCATTAACAGGAAACTTTTTATTAGTACTTAAGACTTTAAATGTTATTAATCTCTGGGTCAGTCTCGACCAATTCGTACATTGTATCTCCAGCTAAGGTGCCAACCATCCTGGAAATTATTCCCTTCATCACTGGTAACAGACAGCAAGCTAGACAGAGTAATGTGGCAAACATAGCACAACAGCTGTCAAGGCGGTTTTAACTGCCTGCCCCCATCCACCGAACCAGGAATTCCACCAATCGGTCATTCAGTTGTTTATTCCAGCATTGGCTGCCAACTCTTCGGAAAGCAACGTGAGACCGTTCAAAGCCTCAGTCACCGTTCCATCGGGCGCCGTGTTATTGGGAATAAAGGTACAACAGCTCTCACCAAACATTTTACAAACTCCACCTCGCTCGGCTAGTAACATATCTAGTGACATTCGGTTCTGCCACGACATCAGGGATGTTGCGTCGAGTTGCTCGGCAAGCCCTTTGATTGCATCCTGGGTCTGGTTGACAAGGCTCTGCTGATTATAGTATATATAATTAATCCAATCAACATTCTTATTTATAGAAACCCAGTAAAAATGGACTCAAAGCCTGCAGCTATTTGATTTATGGCCTTATATTCATCAGGGACTCCTCTCGGAACCCCTATAGCATCTATATATGTTGGATTATTATTTGCTGAGATGCTGCTTTTTGCCTTATGGTGTCTGGCAAAAGTCCAGTATGACCAGGAATGGTTGTACCGGGGTGATCAGGGTGCATGTACCTCCCCAGTTTGCTGGTAGGATTGCCATAAGTTTCTGGTCCCCACACAACCACCATATATCTGCTAATGAATTTCTGTGGTTTTTAAATTGCTGTGTGGTCCATGTGCAGTTGCTGCAAACTGGCTCTACTGTAGTGCAATACTTAAACTCTTTTCCTTTCCTTTCAGTGTTATTGTAGCAGGTATAATTGCCCTTGTACACAGTCACATCTGTGGGCCTTGTCCTGCTTTTCGTGGGAGTGTGTTGTTTCTGTACCTTATTACACTCTGTGCTAAAAGTTCCACCCTCCATCAGTTCTAGTAGGCATGTCGTATTTATAGCTTCTGGGATCGGAACAGTGGCTAACTGGGGCCTTCCAACAGCACAAGCTATACAGTCACTCACATTCATCTGATTTACTGTATAATGCACCCAATTGAGCCACTCATTTCCCCCTCCCACTCCGGTTTCTATAGCCAACAAGTCATCCATTGTCAGATTTGATAAGGCTCTCATTTTAGTCACCTCTATTTTACTGTCTCCCTGGTTGGCTGGAACCTTTTGCGTATTGCTAGCAATGGTTCTCCATTCAGGGTTGTTGTGCATATCTTTTAGATCAAATTTTGGATATGCTCCCATGTACTCTCCCTGTTGGTATTTTGCTAAAACATAGGTGCCGGAATCCCCTGGCTGCGGGTCAACTATTGTAATCCTTAACTTATCGTCACATATTGTGCCTTTTGTCAATGCCATTCTTTTGAGTAATGATTTGCCTTGCTTGTCAGTCCTTTGTAATGCACTTACAGGTCTGTGGCCCCAATCATCATTTTGGGACATTGTAGTGGTAGCTGCCCTTACATTCCATTCTGCTGCTCCCCAAATTTATTATTACATCTCCAAGTTATGGGCCAACCTCCCTTCTGTTCGCAATTGACCATTTTACAGAAATCTAAAGTGTAAGTAACTGGTGTAAGATTCTGTGCTTGGACTGCCCACACAGTTATCCACCAGGACAGACCTATTAGAGAACCGATTCCCCACATGCAGACTAACATTCTACCCATGGGGGTCTTGAAATAGCCTGGATCCAAGGGTGTACCCATATCTAAATAACCTCCCTTTTGTTTATTAGATCACCTGATGGTTCTCGGTGTTACTTTCACTGCACTGGAGTGGACAGTGGTGCTCTCCTTCGACCGAGAAATCGTTCTTCGAGGAGGCACTTCTGCTGTCAATCACATCACCATCAGGTAACCCCTGCGTCACTATTGCTTTCTTACAATGGGTCAGGTGGATCCAGGCAGATTGGCCCTCTACCTTAACCGCTGTTTGGGTAGTCAGGAGTACCTGATATGGTCCCTCCTGTTGACACATGTTTTGTCATGTGTCACTATCACTGCTAACCTATACAAATTTTTTGGTAATACCAGCTTGCCACCCAGTAACCAAATCATACTGTCATCCTGTAAGGCTCCTGATTTTGCCCAGGCCCTTTTCTCTGATTCTGGGGCTACCTGCTGCATCTCTTGCAACACCTGTTGATTTATCCCAGGAATTTTTTCAATATCAACTTCATGCAGTTCGGGGCCTGGGACCTCAGAACGTGCAACTTTCTTTGCAGTTTCATCTGCCAGTCTATTTCCTGCACTTGGCCACTGGTGTGTGCTGTACACTTGACTACTGCCAGTGACGCTGGTTTTTGTACTTCCTGCAGCAATTTAATCAACAGGTCCTTATGTGTCACATCTTTCCCAGTAGCCGTTTTCATTCCCCTTCTTGACCATTGGCCAGCAAACGTGTGTACTGTAGAAAAGGCATATTGACTATCTGTGTATACAGTAAGTCTTTTGTTTTCTGCCAATGAGCAGGCTCTGGTTAAAGCCACTATTTCTGCTGCTTGAGCAGAGTAAGTGGATGGCAGAGTTTTGTCTTCCACCACATCAGTTTGTGTAACTACTGCATAGCCTACTTAATTCTGTCCTCTGTTATTTTTCTGCGCTGACCCGTACACCAAATACACGAGGTCTGGGTTTGCTAGGGGAATATCAGTCAAGTCTGGTCTAGGTAGGTACAGTCATTTTGCTTCCTCCATACATTCATGTGGCTCACCATCTGTTGGAACAGGGAGCAGTGTTGCTGGGTTTTAGTGTGGAACATCTCTGCAGGGTAATGTGGGGTTGGCCCAGCAATACGGCTGTGCAATAAAGCAATCGAGCCTGAGACAAAAGAGTCATTTTATCCTGCAACAGAAGGGCATGTACTGCATGTGGTACCAATAAGGTCAACTCATGGTATAGGACAAGGTTTGCGGTTGCCTTAACTGCCATGGCGGCGGCAATTACAGCCTGGACACAGTGTGGTAGGCCCCTGGCTACTGCATCTAGGGGTGCTGAAAAATATCCCAGTGGTCTCATTCTGTCACCCCACTTTTGACAAATTACATTAGTCATGAATCCTAACTTGCAATCTACTGCTTGTATAAATAGCTTCTTATAGTCAGGATTTGCCAGAACCAGATCTGAGACCACTGCCTGTTTAGCTTAGACAAAGGTTTCTTCCAGATCTGGGGTCCAGGAAATTTTATCAGTCAATGCCATAGGTTTGTCGTGTATTGCGTCATATAATGGCCGGGTTATCTGTGCATAATTCGCCACCCATGCCCTGCAGTAATTGATCATTCCTAGGAATGACATCATCGCCCTTTTTGTCCGCGGTCTAGGGCTCTGTAAAATTGCTAGCTTCCATTCGGTGTCCACAGCCCTGCCTTCAGGAGTCAATACATGTCCTAGATATTTGACCTCCTGTTGGCAAAATTGGACCTTGTCTCTGCTAGCCTTATGGCCCTCTTGGGCTAAGAAGCACATCAGTGCTAATGAGTCTGTTCTACATTGTTCCATTGAGGCTGAGCAGATAAGTAGGTCGTCTACATAAGCCAGGACCTGATTTCCAAATTCCAGGACTCTCAGTATATCCCTGGGGTAATCTAGTATAAGTCAGTCTTTCATTTTTAAAGGTGAAAGCAAACCAGAACCTGGAGTCCAGATGTATAGGAATACTGACTGGCATTGGCGAGGTCTATAACTGTAAACCATTTTACTTCGGGTGACACAGAATTAAGCAAGGTCGATGGGTCGGGAACTACTGGTGCCCGGGGAATTACAGCCCGGATTACCATGACCTGAACCATTCTCCATGACCCATTTGCTTTCTTTACTGGAAACAAAGGTGTTTCACAAGGAGAATTTCATGCTGGAACGAGGACCTCTGTTTTCTTTTTGGATTCACAGGGCAGCAATCTGAAATGATAAATCCTGCCTTTGTCTTATTTCCAGTCTGGGAGTCAGTTTCCATTAGTGGCTTACACAGGGGTTCTGTTGTCATGTCACCCCCTGCATTTCGGACTATGACTGTCATTTGTCTTGTCCATGATGGGGCTTCCTGTTTTCCTATTACTGATCTACAGGCCCCAGTGTCACACAAAAATGTCACTAATTTCCCTTCCACATTTAAGGTTATCTTTGGTTTGTATTGGTCAGATAAAATTCAGGTCAACAATTTCCTTGTCCCCTGTAAATTCCTCTCGTTCTGAGCCTAGTCATGCCGTTTCCTCATCTGTGTCTTTTCTCATACAATCTCTTGCAAAATGTACCTCCTTTCCACATTTATAACATTCTCCCCTTTTAAGTCTTCCCTCATAATCCTTGATGGGGCGACATGGTTTTCGTTGCTCCCCTTTTTGTGCATCATACATACAGTCTTCATTCTCACTTTCTATCACATACCCATCTAGTTGCTGGACCTTCTGACGTGGTTTTTGTTTTGTACACAAATACCGTTTGGCATGTCTGGCATGTTTAATTAGATCTGTCAATCTACAGGTTTTATGATTTATCATGTGTTTAGTGATAAATTTACTAATTTGAGGTAAGAATCCCTTGATAATTGCATTTATTAGCTGTTGCTCGTACGGGGAATCAATTTTTACTATAAAGTCATCAACACTTCTGTCGGGTTTTTGCATACACTGGTTAATGATTGTCCAGTCTGCCCTTCTGCATCTTTTTTATTTAGCTCTACTAATTCCTTACATTGATCTGGTGTCAGATATCTGTCAAATTTATAATTGATTTTCCACATGTCTCTATATTTAAGATTTCTTTTATCCTTACTTAACATTATTATTTCATCATCAGTCATTTTGTCTTTGACCTTTGAACCACAAACACCCATTTTCAGTTTCTTATTTTTCTTTTGACTATATTTTTCTTTTGACTATATTTTTCTTTTCCTGTTTCTTTCAAGTGTAACAAATACTCAAAACACTTCCTTATAGTCAAAAGTCCTGTTTCTTTTAAGTGTAACAATTACTCAAAAAACACTTCCTTATAGTCAAAAGTCCTGTTTCTTTTAAGTGTAACGATTACTCAAAAACACTTCTTTGGGTAATAATTCTCACCGTTCACAACTATTTGTCCCTTAGTTCTTGAATTATTACCAACTGATATGGTTGTTGTGACACATTCAAAGAGCAACTTTTCTAATTATATTTTCATAAGGGCCCCACAGAATATTCCTATTCAATACAAGGTGGTATATGAATCTTACTGACAATGTCACTGTGCTCGTCTTCCCTCACCAGAACGCTGATGAGAGACTTGCCTAAACATTACACAGACTTTGAGCCGTTATAAGTCTGTACAGTTGGAATATCTGCACCAGATACAACCTTCTCCACAATATAGCAATATACCAATTTAGCAGCAAAAAATGTCAAACAATTAGCAGCATAAAATGTCCAACAATTATCAGCATAAAATATCAAACAATTAGCAGCATTTGGAAATTTAAAAACTTTCTTACCCTACGAAAACCAGGACTCTTTTGACGTCAGGAGGAGTCGTGTCGTGGAAACTGTCAATCTCGAATCCTCACAAGGAGGGTTCCGCTCATCTAGCCCTTTGTTTAAAGGAGTTTTCTCATCCCAAGGGTCTTTGTTGAGACCGGTGTGATTTGGTTCCTTTGTAGATGGGCGTTCCTCTGGACGACTCTTGTTTTGAAGTTTCCGTCTCGAAGGACCAAAAATTGTCAATGGTAAGTTGACAATTATTTACGACAACTTCTGAGGTATAGTAAAAGAATCAAGGTTTTATTCACGCGTGGAAACTCACAACAGACATGGCAATAGAGGTTGGGACTGTCCCTTCCTCTGTCTATGAGAGTCTCTGAAAACTTTAACCAAAGAGTCTATTTTTTATTCTTCAGTTTCTTGCGTCACCGGTCATCCAATTCTGGGCTGGTCTTTTCTTTAATTTGCCTGAAGACAAAACGAGTTATTGTTTTACTTGTTTTGCTGCCACTGCACATTTCGCTCTCATTAGTTTTCTTGAGAGGGTTACGGTTTCTATGGTCCCCTTATCTGCTGGTTCCAGTTGCACAGTTTCTATAGTCTCCTTATCTGCTGGTTTACCTTGACCAGGTGCAAGGCCAAGACGCCTCCGGGAACAGAAAGTAAAGAACTCAAATAGCTGAGTTAGTCATTTTGAAACAGCATAATATAGTTTGAGTTAATTCTCACTATACTTGTGGCTATATAAATTTTATATACATTCACAGCCCCCAGCCCATTTGCCAAGTTTCTGCAGCAACAAAACCTGGTGGATAGCTGGAAGGAGTTACATCCCTTGCAACAAGACTATACACACTTTTTTCTTATCCTCATAATGTCTGGACTAGAATAAACTATGTCTTTATTTCTAATCTCTTGCTCCCCCAGGTACAGGACTGTAGAATTGCACCAATTTCGTGGTCTGATCATAATGCTATGGTCTTATCACTCTGCTCCCTATATGACAAACCCAGACTGAATGGGTGGTCAGTAAATGAATCTTTATTAGGAAATTCGGAGGTGGGTGCTATGGTACAGCAACATCTGCCGGACCATTTCTCCTGCAATGCTGTGCCTGAGATTGGGGCCGCAACACTCTGGAATGCACATAAGACAGTCATCAGAGGAAAACTTATACAAAAAGCCACACATAAGAAAAGACAAAGGATGGTAAGATCACGGCATTGGAGGCAAAATATAGTTCCCTGGTTGACCAGGTTAAGCACTACCCTTCAGAGGCCCTTAGGAGACAATGGAAGCAGTTCGCAATGAGCTGGAATTGTGCCTGAACAACCAGGCTTAAAAGCAACTCCGCTGGGTTGGTAACAAATTTTATTCCAGGGGTAGACAGACTGTTAGCTAATAGACTGCATTTACAGGATAGACTGCACAAACTGTATAGGCTTAACATTCCTGGTTATGGTCCTACCAGCCACCCATCTAAAATCTTGAATGAGTTCCAGAGGCGTCTCCGCTCTCTATATATTGCCAAGGAATTGGGGTCTCTTGGTTTGTTGGAATCTTTTTTAGCATCTATACCTCTCCCCTTCATACCAGAGACCTTGCATGCAATTTTGGAAGCAGATGTTTTATTAGAGTAAGTACAGCGGGCCATCTGAAATTTGAAACCAAATAAATGCCCAGGGCCTGATGATTTTTTTGTCCACCTTCTATAAGCAATTTAGCAATTTACTAGCACCACATCTAACCAGTTTGTTCAACCACCGTTTGTTAGGTGATAAGTTTGGCCCTGACGCTTGCATTTGCAAGTTGCCCAAGCCTAACATGGGCCATTCCACTTGGGCTAATTACAGGCCCATCTCCCTGTTAAATCTAGATGTCAAATTATTGGCCACTATTCCGGCCAGGCGACTTAATACTGGTATTCTATTTTTAATTGGCAAGGATCAAGTGGAATTCATGCCCCAGAGGCAGGCTGGTGATAATGTTCGCCGCATAATGCAGTTGGTTAATCAAGCCCATAAGAATGGGGTGTCTGCAATGCTGTTATTTCTGGACAAAAGGAAAGATTTCAATACTGTTTCTTGTACCTACCTGCAGTGACTTCTCAGCTCATGGTGGTTCCGCCCTCATTTTTGCAAATGGGTTGGGCCCCTATATACTGACCCCAAGGCATTTGTGAAATATGCCGGTTACCGCTCGGACTATTTTCCGATTCAGTGAGGCACCAGACAAGGCTACCCCCTGTCGCCACTGTTGTTTGCTCTGGCCATAGAGCCCCTATCTGTTTCAATCCGTGAATGTCCGAATATTTGGGGATTGGAGATAGCAGGCATGCAACACAAACTCTGCCTATTGGTGGATGATGTTGTCTTATTTATAACCAATCCTGTAATATCTCTCCCCAATCTATCCAAGGCCTTTGTCTGGTCTCACAATCAATCATGATAAGTCTAAAGCCCTTAACATATCAATACTGGTGCCTCTCAAGACCCTGGTCCAAACTATGTTCCCATATCAGTGGGAAGACTAAAGTCTTTCATACCTAGGTGTCCAGTTGACGGCATCTTATGGGGAAATTCAGCAAGTTTGCAGCAAGTTACATCAATATCCTGTGGTCAGTCATCAAGATGCTGGAGACATGGAAAAGGTACCAAATTTCTTGGTTTGGGAGAATTGCTGCCCTCAAAATGACAGCATCAACGAAACTCTCTTATCTGCTTAGAGTACTACCCGTGAAAGTCCCTCACTCCTTGCTCAGGTCTCTATAGCAAGTATTTCTTAAATGTATATGGGGAAACAGTAGGCCCAGAGTAGCCATAGAATTTTGTATTACCCAAAGACTCATGGTGGTCTGTCAGTCCCCAACATCCACTGTTACTACCAGGCCGCCCAATTAGCTCCTTTGATGGCATACCACGCTGCTAAGCAGGCACCTTTGTGGGTCTCTATAGAGGCCTCTTTGATATCACCCATGGCTATTGATACATTACTTTGGACTCGCCAACAGTGGCGTAACCATATTAAAAACCCTATTATCAAACATTATGTCTGGATGTGGGATTCCCTTAAGTATTCGAGTAACCTGATGTACCCTCATACGCCACTAGCTACTCTTACACAGAACCCAGCCTTTATGCCAGGTTATGATATTCCCAAGTGCTTTGAATGGTGGGTAGGGAAGGGATTTCATAGAGTTAAAAATTTGACGATACATGGCATAAGATTTTTCGACTCTATTAATGAGAAATATGAAGCCAAACCCACTGAATTTTTTCCATATATACAACTAAAACACTATGTTCAGGGAACCCTTAAGTACGCAAGAAGTCCCACGGGTACCACCCAATTTGAGTGGATTTGTGTTAGGGATCCAGTAGGTAAAGGTATTCTCTCTGTTTTTGGTGGACTACTCCTACCCATTACCCTATGCATCAAAATGGGAGGCAGATATTGGACGGCAGTTGTCAGAGGAGCAATGGTAGCAAATGTGGGATGCCGCAGCTCATGGTACCCCCAATGTGAAGTTTCATGAAGCTAACTACAAGCTTCTACTCTGATGGTACATGGTCCCCACTAGATCCCTACTCATGCTCCGGAAGTTGTTTTCATAGCTGTGTGGTCGTGTGGCACCTTGTACCACATTTGGTGGCAATGCCCCAAAAGTAGGCTGTTCTGGATGGGTGTTTACCAAATTATATATACTCTAGTGGGCAGAGGTGTCCGTAAGGACCCACTTGAGCCCCTTTTGATGCTACGTCCCCAGGGCATTTCCAAAAGTCAGTTTCGGCTTATGTTCTACCTACTTATGACTGCAAAGCAGACCCTAGCCAAATCCTGGTGGTCTGGTATGCCCTCTGTGGTACAATTGAAAAAAAAGGTACTGTGAAGCTAGACTTCAGAATAATTTGCATATTTTCATAAAGGTATGGGATCCATGGATTGAGCATTAGTGTTGTTGTTCCAATTCGGGTCGTCCTAATGTTCGACCCGAATATGGCCATTCGAGTTCGGGTCGACCGGACCGGAATTTTGTTGGATTCCACGCTCTGCCCTGCCCTCTCACAATGCATAGGGACCTCCCCCATAATGCCTAGGGCCCTCCAAGAACAGCAGGGATGCTCTCCTCCATGTTTGTTGTGGCAGGCAGCCGATTGGCTGTCTGTCACTGCATGCCACACAGGCAGCCATTTGCCTATATAAGGCTCGGACGTCCCTGCATTTACCTCTCCTGACAGAGATTTGCTAGCATCACAACCTTTCTGTGCTGCTTGGGTTGCTTAGTAAAAGTGCAAAAAAGTGCTTTACTTAGTTAGACTGAGTCACACTCACTTTATTAGTCAGATAGATTGTTGGATTGTACTGTATTGGTGCAGTCCTGAAATCTACTGTACTCAGGTAGAGTGTTTCACAGATAGATACATAGATGGATAGATAGATAGTCAGTCAGTGTGTTACATACACACAGCCAGAGGCAGGGTACCCTCCCTGACTGCATGCTCAGTATCACACTTGTACTGAGAGGCAGATACACAGTGTCACAGTGTATACTGCAGTATAGAGTTTGTATACTGTGCTGCATATTACAAGCGGCACCACTGAAGGAAAAGTGCTGCATACAACATACACAGTGCACTTTCATTTTTGGTGTCCACCCCCCCCCCCCCCCCCAATAAAAAAAATCCACTTAATGTACAAGTTTCCACTTTGTGAAGCATATTAGCTACAAAGTATTTTGCAGGGTGTTAAGCCACACAAAACATTTTTTCAATGTATGGCCAAAGAGGAAGGGGCAGCTTTGGCAGGGGTGGCAAGCAAAGCAGTATGAGTTTGTTTTTAGCTGCAGACCCGAGAACAAGAAGCGCTGCTGTTGGTGGTGGGCGTCCATTATTACCACACCATGAACAAGCAATAGTAGAGTACATGACCCAGCCTGGGTCAAGTGATTGTACCCCCTCTTCATCCCAGTCCCAGACACAGGCCTCACAGGTGTCCCAAACAGTCCATAATACACCTGTTCCTCCTAGTTCTTCATCAGTGGCTGTAAAGTCACGTGTACGGCAGTATGTAGAGGAGTCCCACCGAGGGGTTGGAGAGGCAGAGCTACAAGCATTCCTTCAAGATGCTCAGTTGTTTCAGTCATCTGACGAAGATAGTCAGTTCACAGGCTTTCCCCCCACTTACTTTTCACCTGAACACTCTGAGCCAGACGAGCCAATTCAAACTGGCTCCAAAAGGTCACTGCTACCTTTCGGCACATACAGGGAAACTGTCTCTTCTGATGACCATGATGTCCTTGATCCGACATGGGGCGATCAAGAAGATCATCATAGGCAGGAAGAAGAGGAGGAGGAGGAAGAAGAGGAGGAGGGGGAGAGGGAGGAAGAGGGTAAAAGCTGCCCACACTCAGCAGTCAACAACCGCGGACCGCCACCATGAGCACCAGCTTCAGGGCACCTTTTGGCCCAGTTGGATGTTCGCCTGTGTGGGCATTTGTTAATGTCCATAGTGATGACAACACTATGGTCATCTGCAAACTGTGTGCTTAACACTTGAAAGGAGGCAAAAACCCAAACAAACTTGGAACAAGTTGCATGAGCACATATTTAAAAAGCCACCACCCAGTAACCTGGTGGGAACACCTAGTCAAAGCACAGAACTCTGTGCGACCACCTTCGCCCAAGAAGCAAGGTCAAACTGCTCGATCTTGCTCCGCTGCCTTTCCTCCTTCTGCCACCAAAGTTACCCATGCTGCTGCCAGCAATTTGAGTGGGGCATGTAGGCGCGCATTACCTTTTTCAGGCTCCACCAGCGGTGAGCAGGAGCTCCAACGCAGATCGGCTTGTGTTTGTCGCATTGCTACCAGTCAAGACGAGGCATCATTGCCATCCCCAACACCTTTTACCCCATCGTCCAATCTTTCTGTGGTTAGCATTAGCAGCATTCAACCTTCTATCCACGAGATGCTGGAGCACAAGAGGAAATATGGCCCAAATGACCCCAAAACAAAGCTAATCAATGCGGCAATTGCACAGCTGATAGCGTTGAAGCTCCTCCCTTACTGGCTGGTGGACTCCAATGCATTCCTTTATGCATTCCTCTGAGCGAACCCACAGTACGTTATGCCTAAGCCACAGTATTTTGCAGAAAAATGTGTTCCTGCTTCGCATGATAAATTTCCTATACAGCTCATTGGGTAACTTTGGTGGCAGCAGGGGAAGATGCAGCTGCAACAAGGCCTGCATACCTACCTCCGCCTAGAGCACATCACCATGCAATCTCCTCCTCAACCACCACTTCCACCTTCTCCTTTGACTCTTGTGCCTCAACTTCTTCCTCCAGGGACACTTTGCCGTGGAGACCCAGAACCTCCCATTCGGCAGCATCTGTTAACTGCCAGCAACAACCTGAAGTTTGCTATTTCGGTGCACAATTCAGACGTTGCCAAGCAGTCCTGAGGTTGCGAAGCCTGGGTGCCCACAGCTACACTAGTGCAGCCATTCTAAGTGCCTTGCGGGAGCAGGAGGACATATGGCTAACTCCCAACAGAGTCCAGCCAGGCCCTGTTGTGTGTGACAACAGGGCCAATCTGCTGGCAGCCCAGCATTGTGGGAAACTCACACACGTACCTTGCCTGGCTCACGTCATGGACCTGAAAGTACAGCGCTTCACGCTGTACGCTGGGAATTACCCAGGCCTCCAGCCACTGTTGCTGAAGGCAAGAAAGTTGTCAGCACATTTCCGCTGGTCGTACACACCGAGTGCCAAATTGGTGGATTTACAGCAAAATCTCTACCTGCCAGTGCACTGGTTAATTTGTGATGTGGCCACACGTTGGAATTCCACCTTTTACATGCTGCCACCGCTGGAGAGTCTGTTCGTTTCAGACAAATACCTACACTACCTTTCTTCAGCCCTGCAAAGTGTCTGCAAATTGAGGACTTGTGCACTGTTATATCCCCTTTTGAAGAGGCGACCAGGATGATCAGCAGTGATCAGGCCTGTGTCAGTGACACCATCCCCATCATATGCCTGCTGGAACAGATGATGGTGGATCTTGGAGACACAACACAGAGCAGACGCTCCATCAAGAGATGACGTTTCAAACATCATCTCGAACATGCGTGCCTACTAGGCATAGTGCACCAAAAATCCAGGAAGATGAGAAGGTGGAAGAGGATGAGGAGGACAATGCAGGCATGGAGAAGAGGAGGAAGGGGCAGAGGAGAATATTGAAGGTACATGGCTTCCATCCACCCAAACACAAGGCGGCATGTTCCGTGGATGGCAAGACTAGGAGGAGGAGGAGGAGGATGACCCTGAGCTGCTGTTCAACCCACAGGAGTGTGGGTCCAGAAATACCTCAGCTGTGAGAAGTTTGAGCCACATGATAGCCTTCATGCAGGAGTGCATACCCAAAGATCTGCGCATACAACACATAAAAGCAAACACTGACGACTATTGGATTGCTACATTACTGGATCCACGTTACAAGCCTGAGATACAACAACTCATCTTGCCCCAATACAGGGGACCTAAAATGCAGCACTACCAAGAAGTGCTTGTAAGGGACTTGTGCTCAGCCTTGCTGGCTGCCAGCAGCAGCAGCAGGGATCCCTATGATAGTTCCACCAGCCATGGGAGCCAAACAACTACCTTAAGCGGCATGGGTGGCAGCAGCAGTAGAGGTCATCTAAACCAAACTATGCAGGCTTTTTTTTCAGCGGAAGCAAGCCTCCACTCATGCAGCATTTGCCAATGACACTCAGCAGCGCTAATCAGTCATGGTGCAGGAATACCTGAGCTCTACATGGGGCATCTGCAACCTGCAAAGCCAGAACCCACTGGGCTACTGGGTATCCAAGCTTGAGCAGTGGCCGGAGCTGGCAGAAGATGCCATTCAGATCCATGCCTGCCCAGCCACAAGTGTGTTATGTGTTGAAAGAGTGTTCAGTGTAGCTGGGGGCGTAGTGAGTGACAAGCGGATTCAGGTCTCCGCAGAAAATGTCGACTGAATCACTTTTATTAAAATGAATAAGGCTTGGATCGGCAATGAATTCAACACCCCCTCTGCAGAGTGAACTCATTAGTCGTCAACTGCTGCACGGCCTGCTGACACCTTAATGGGAGGAGCACGTTCACAGCCTTCTGCATCTCCTTCTACTCCTCCCCCTCATGGCCTTCTACTTCTACTCTGTCTCTGAGGCCTAGAACTTGCAATGTAGCTGTGTAACTGGCTAATGTTTTTTACGGAGCACCTCCCTCAGGGCCCTCTGCCTCTATCTACTTGGAGGCCTATATCACTTCTCACGGAGCTGTGATTCATGAATAAATATTTTTATTTTTTGTAGAGAAATACAGAATTTTTTTTGTCCTTTTGGATAGATAGCAAGTGGTATCAGAATTAAATATCTGTATTTTTTTTACAGAATTACAGAATTTTTACTGCCTTTTTTGATAGATAGCAAGTGGTAACAGAATTAAATATCTGTATTGTTTTTTATAGAAATACAGAAATGTTTCTGTTTATTTTGATAGAATGCAAGTGGTATCTTAATTAAATATCTGTTTTTTTTTAAAGAAATACAGAAATGTATCTCTTTATTTTGATAGATTGCAAGAGTTATCATATTTAAATATCTGTATTTTTTGGAGAGATATACAGAAATGTTGATGGCTTTTATGATAGATAGCAAGTGGGATCAGAATGAAAAATCTGTATTTTTTTGACAGAAATATAGATTTTTTTTCTGTTTATTTTGATAGATTGCAAGAGTTATCATAATTAAATATCTGTATATTTTGTAGAGAAATACAGATTTTTTTCTGTCCTTTTGGATAGATAGCAAGTGGTATCAGAATTAAATATCTGTATTTTTTTACAGAAATACAGACATTTTTCTGGCTTTTTTGATAGATAGCAAGTGATATCATAATGAAATCTGTATTTTTTTACAGATATACAGAAATTTTGATGGCTTTTTTGATAGATAGCAAGTGGGATCAGAATGAAATATTTGTATTTTTTTGACAGAAATACAGATTTTTTTTCTGTTTATTTTGATAGAGTTATCATAATTAAATATCTGTATTTTTTGGAGAGCAATACAGAATTTTTCTGGATTTTTTGATAGATAGCAAGTGGTAGAAGGAAATATCTGTAATTTTTCTACTGAAATACAGAAAATTTTCTAGATTTTTTGATAGATAGCAAGTGGTATCAGAATGAAATATCTGTATATTTTTTAGAGAAATACAGACATTTTTCTGGCTTGTTTTGATAGATAGCTAGTAAGATCAGAATAAAATATTTGTATTTTTATAAATAAATACAAAAAGTATTCTGTTTTTTTATGGATTGCAAGAGGTATCATTATTAAATATCTGTATTTTTTGTAGAGAAATACAGAAATTCTATGGCTTTTTTGATAGATAGCAAGTAGTATCAGAATGAAATACCTCTTGCAATATATCACAAAAAACATAAACATTTCTGTATTTATCGATAAAAAATACATATTTGTTTATAATAGCACTTGGTATCTATCCTAAAACCCATAAAAATGTTGTTATTTCTCTTCAAAAAATACATATATTTCATTCTGATCCCACTTTGCTATATATCTCCAAAGCCATAAAAAAAATTCTGTATTTCTCTCCCAAATATCTAGATATTTAATTCTGGTAGCATTTGGTATCGATCCAAAAGACCATAAAATATATATTTCTCTCCATAAAATACCGATATTTAGTTCTTATCCCACTTTGCTATATATCCCCAAAGCCATAAAAATGTATGTATTACTCTACAAACAATACAGACATTTAATTCTGATAGCACTTGGTATCTATCCAAAAGGCCATAAAAAAATTATATATTTCTCCAAAAAATACAGACATTTTATTCTGATAGCACTTGGTATGTATCCTAAAACCCATAAAAATGTATGTATTTATCTGAAACAAATACAGATATTTAACTGTGATAGCACTTGCTAGATATCCACAAATGATAAAAAATGTATGTATTTCCCAGCTGATTCCACCAAGCCTGTTCCCTTTTATGTGGTTTCTCTAGATAGTAGGTGAAAATTGTGAATTTCATTCATCCATTCATGTCTCAAGTAGCTACAGCTTCTACACTGTCCATAGAGGTGATGTCTCCAACCTCTAATGCAGTCCATGCTCCATCACAGGGCCCACCTCCTCCTCCTCCTGCTGTTACTGCTGCCGCCTTCCCAGTACCCAACTCTAGATGCAAGATATTAATGTCGTCCACACTCCAGCCCTGATTCACCAAGCAAAATCAGAGGCTCGGTCGCGCATTCGTATTCGCGATCCAAAATCAGAAGGCTTCGCTCAATTCACCAACTAAATTTCAAGCGCTGGCGTATTCCCGCAGAAGTTAGTAACAGAAATGATCTCGCTGCTGGAGCCATGCATCCCCGGCAGTTTTAAACTGGTGAGCTTGCATTAAAAGTCACTGGCACACATATTACCCTTAGCCCTAAAAAAAATGTTTATGCTGTTCAAATGTTTAAAACATCTATATGCGCTAAGAAAAAAGCATATTTAAAAATGACTTATTTCCTTCCTGTTGGGCAAGAGTTAACCGAGTTCAGCTCCTCTACATAGGCGCCTATCTAAACGCTTATGATGCCTGATCGGAGGAGCCGCCTGGGGGTAAATCTTGCAACTTTCCGCAGGCGAAGCCTCGGCTTTGCTATCGGACTAGATTTTCCCACAACAGTCACAAGCACACACATGTTCTTGTTTGCTTCCTATAGATATATATGTATGTGTGTGTGTGTGTGTGTGTGTGTGTGTGTGTGTATATATATATATA
>NC_092871.1:56005810-56105216 GCF_032062135.1 Pyxicephalus adspersus | reverse complement strand
GTCATAAAACAAGACAAGGGTTATTTACAGATGTTAAGTCAGATAAGCATAGTACAGGAGGGTAAGGCAAAGGGCAGGCAGCAGACAAGAGTGGTCACAAACAATCCGAGGTCAGGGCAGGCAGAGTTCAGGCAAGAGTCAGGTTTCAGACCAGGTCGCTATTAACATAAACCAACTTAAAGGACGCACCCAAGCACACTGTGTTCACAGAGGCTTATAGCGGGCAATGGTGTTCAGGACAGGTTCTCCTTAAATGGCCAGAGTGACCAATGACCTTGTGCCACCTGGCGCCATTTGATAGGAGAGTAATCGGCAACAGGCAATTCAAACTAACTATGTCCCGCCCCGCGGCAAGGAAGCCGAGTGCCACACCCTTGGGGGGTACAAGAGGCACGCCTGGTAGCGAGCGCACCTCTTCCCACAGCACCCCTGGGACGTGCCCTACTTTGCACCTCCACAGGAGTGCTGAGAACAGGACTTTCAATGATCACGTCCATAGAGATGCAAGGGATGCCGCCTGGCCGAACAGTAGTTTGGCTAGGACGGATCCCTCAGCCTGCAGAGAGAGACAGCGGCGTCTCCCTCTGCGGCTGGGATCCCCAGGGACGCCGCGGGCTCCCAGGACAGGTAAGTTCCTTACAATAATTATATATGTATCTAAATATATATATATATACATTAAATCCTCCCCAACTTTATTTTATTTATTTATTTTCTGTTTTCCGGTGTAAAAATCTAAAGGAACATATCAATCAATGATAATGAAATGTCCAATTGCAAAAAAAAACCTAACAGCCAATTTTGACAGACGGCGCAAGTGCTTATTGCAAGTGAATTTATATCACCTGTGTGCTTAAATTTGAGCATATATAAGGGTGTGGTTTAACTTGCTTTTTTCCTTTTTCTTTTCTTGGAGGGGCTGTTGTTTTGTGTGTTGTCCTAATTAATCTATGTTGCTGCATTTGATACTTTGCTTACCATTTAGCACAATAGCTTCTTTTTTATTTTTTTTACTTTGAATGTTTTATTCTCCATTTTGCAATTTTGAAGTCAATGGCAATGCTATGTTATTGTGTTTGTTGCCATATTGTTTGATTGCAAAATTCTGCCTTTATTACCACTTTTCAATGTTTGTCCTGCATAAATATTTTTTAGTCCAGTTTTCCGCCCTTGATAGGGCAAAAAAGTATTTTTCGAATGCAATATTTGTTGGGCCATTTTTTAACTATTTTGGCTTTACATGGAAGTGTGGGTTTACATGTGTTTTGTTTGTTCTTTTTAATTTTTTTGTCATTTAGAGTAAATTTTAGTGATGTGGTTTTTTTTTTTTGGTTTTGATGTGTTTTTATATTTTGTGACTTTTTAGCAAATGTTTCTTTTGAATAAAGTTGTTTCTAAAATGTTGTAGTTTGTTTTTTTGGGTTGTTGTTATGTGATCTCCTTTCCAATCTCCCAGGACACACAGTTTAAAAATACAATTGTAATTGTTTTTAAGCTGTTCCTTTCTCTGAATTATTTGTAGGGCTAAAAACAGCACAATTGTCTTGTTAAAACTCAGTTGTTTCATGTGCATAGTTGTGCGCCAAACTTCAGGAGCGTGTAGCTCATAGTTGTGCGCCACGGCGGACCCGCTACGTGAGCCTGAACTGTTTTATCAGTTGAAAAATGCACCGCACTTTTGCACAGTCCTCATTAAGGTAAGTTTGCATTTTTCTGGTGTATATTGCGTGTTTTGCTTCATATTGCACTCATGTATGTATAGACATGAGTGCACATAAAGCCAAACATGTATGTATGTATGCATTTAGATGTGTACATATACATAGAAAAGAGAAATTATAAGAAGAAATAGGCAAGGAGGGCTTTTTGGACCATATTGCTTCACTTTGAAAAGATTGCCTATTTGGTCCTATGATTTTGGATATCATGGGCTTGGCTACAAGCAACATTCATGGAGGATAATGCTTCTGGTTCAAAGAAGGAATCCACCTTTATATGTCTCCACTACCAAGCTGAGGTGAGTAAGTGAATTATATATAGTGGGACAAGATCTAAAATGCCATTCAAATCTTCAAAAACACCCTGAAGGGATGGAAAAGCAAGAAAATGTTTGGCACAGAGTGGATTTGGCCTTGGACGTTTGATATACTAGTACTATTTGTTTTGTGTTAACACCTAAATAATGCATACACTCCAGTATTTATGAGCATTAAGTTAAGCAACACCACATCTGTTCATTTCTAAGAGTGCCTGACCCTGCTTGTGAGCTTGGCAATCAATGTGCTATGATGTTGTGCTTGGCAACCTGGACCTCCTTCCATCACCATCAGGTGTGTTAGAATGAGTATGCAACTCAGCTGGACAACTAATTCACAACCAGTTTGGACAACAATTGGAAGTGTGTTTGTATACAATAGTGCTAAGATCAGGCAGCACAGCACAATGACAACAAACCTATAACACAACTACAAATGAACACAGGAGTTGTGTGGGGGCAAATCAACATGAGTGCAAATGTCAGACTATAAAAAAAGAAAGAAATAAAATCATGACAATTTATTCAGAAAAGGAATATGTACATAATGCATTCAAATACTAATATGGGACAAAGGCAACGAGGGGGGTCAAGTAGTAGTTTGGTGTGGAAACCATGCAGACATTTGTACTCAATACTTGTGGAAAAAATGACAAAACATTGCTGAAGAATTGCTAAATTACAGAAACTTGGCATTACAAACTGGGCACGAAATCAACAGTAGCTACAGCTTCTACACTGTCTATATAGGTGATGGCCTTAACCACTAATGTCGTCTTTGCTCCTTCTCAGGGCCCACTGCCTCCTCCTCCCAGTACCCAGGTGGATGCCAGTTAATGCCATCCACACTTTTCAGGGCCCACCGCCTCCTCCTTCTGCTGGTACTGATGCTGCTGCCTACCCAGTACCCAACTCTACATGTCAGATACCAATGCCGTCCACACTTGGTCTCAGCGCCCGTCGCCTCCTCCTCCTGCTGGTAATGCTGCAGCCTGCCCAGTAACCAAATCTGGATGCCAGTTACTAATGTCGTCCACACTTCATCTCAGGGCCCACTGCCTTCCACTCATTCTGGTACTGCTGCTGCCTGCCCAGTACCCAACTCTAGATGCCAATTACTATTGTCGTCCACACTCTGTCTCAGGGCCTAATGACTCCTCCTCCTGCTGTTACTTCTGCTGCCTGCCCAGTACCCAACTCTAGATACCAGTCCCTAAAGCCGTCCACACTCCATCTCTAGGCCTAATGCCTCCTCCTCATGCTGTTACTGCTGCCGCCTGCCCAGTGCCCAACTCTTGATGCCAATTACTAATGTCGTCCAAACTCCGTCTGAGGGCTAAATGCCTCCTCCTCATGCTGTTACTGCTGGTGCCTGCCGAGTACCCAACTCTAGATGCCAGTTCCTAATGCCGTCTAAACTTCGTCTCAGAGCCCACCGCCTCCTCCTACTGCTGTTACTGATCCTGCCTCCTACCCAGTACCCTACTCTAGATGCCAGTTACTAATGTCATCCACACTTTGTCTCAGAGCCCATCACCTCTTCCTCCTTCTGTTACTGCTGCTGCCTGCCCAGTAACCCATACCCAGCTGTAGATGCCAGTTAACAATATTGTCTATGCCGCATTTTACAAAGTTACACCTAGCAGATAGAAAAAGGCAGTCCCCTACACAGCAATGTCTCCAGTAGCTACAGCTTCTACACTGTCCATGTAGGTGATGGCCTCAGTCTTTAATGCAGTCCTTGATCCATCTCAGGGCTTACCCCCTCCTCCTCCTCATGCTGTTATTGCTGCTGCCTTCCCAGTACCCAGCTCTGGACGCCGGTTAACAATGCCGTACACACTTCATCTCAGAGCCCACCGCCTCCTCCTCCTACTGTTAATGCTTCTGCCTGTCCAGTACCCAGCTATAGATGCTGCCACTTACAAATGCTGTCCACACTTCATCTCAGGGCCTAACGCCTCCTCCCAATGCAGTTACTTCTGCTGCCTGCCCAGTACCCAGTACCCAGCTGTAGATGCCAGTTAACAATGCTGTCCATGCCGCATTTTACAAAGTTACAGCTAGCAGAAAGCAAAAGGCAGTCCCCTACACAGCAATGTCTCCAGTAACTACAGCTTCTACACTGTCCATATAGGTGATGGCCTCAACCACTAATGCCGTCCTTGCTCCATCTCAGGGTCCACCGCCTCCTCCTCCCAGTACCCAGCTCTAGAAGCGAGTTAACAATGCCATCCACACTTCTCAGTGCCCACCGCCTACTCTTCCTGCTCTTACTGCTGCCGCATGACCACTGCCCAATACCCAGCTCTAGATGCCAGACTAGACTCAAGCTCAACAGGGTCCCAGAGTCCTGGGAGACTCCATTCAAAGATCCATCAACAAAGATCTTGTGAAAATACAGTAGAATGATGAGTTTCGGACTGAGAACCAGCTGAAAGGGAAGGATGAGATGTCATTTGCAAACAACACGTTGGGGGATCTCTGGGTGAAATGCACAATGGCATAATTTACTGCGAAGTGCGTCATTACAGAACTGACCACCATCTTGTACGGTTCTATTTCCTGACCCGTGTCCCTTCAGAGTACATAGAGAGCGTGCTGACCGACTCCGAACATGGACCTCAGCCCGATGTTGTCATCATCAACTCGTGTATATAGGATATTATCAGGTATCATGAGCAATAACTGCAAATGTACAAAATCAACCTGAACTGCCTGTTTATTCAGCTCACCGAGGTGCTGAGCCCCAAATGTCTGGTGATATGCAACATGGCCATGCCTGTTGGATTTAAAGCTGGTGAAGTGCTAGAGCACCCAATTCCTAATGTGCGCTGGGACATCATAGAAGGGAATTTCTATAGTGCCACTCTGGTAGATTTGCACCAACTTGATGTGATTGACATGCACTTCCACATCCGCTTCGAGCTGCGCTCCAGGGTTAAAGATGCCACCCACTTGAATCAGCTGACTCATCGGAAGTATACCTGCATCCTGATGGCTCATATTGATCAAGCCTGGGGCGTGCAGCAGGAACAGCAAAAAGGGGAGGCGGTGGGCTCTAAAATGGAGCGTGGACAGCATTGGTAACTGGCATCCAGAGCTGGGCTCTGGGCAGGCGGTAGCAGTAACAGCTTGAGGAAGAGGTGGTGGGCCCTGAGACGGAGCAAGGACAGCATTAGGGGTTGAGGCCATCACCTGTATGCACAGTTTAGAAGCTCTAGCTATTGGAGACATGAATGGATGAACGAGATTCCAATCTGTCCCTACCTACTATGTAGCGAAACCACATGAAAGGGAACGGGCTTGGCGGAATCAGCAGGGAAAGAAGACCCTGTTGAGCTTGGGTCTAGTCTGGCGGCAGCAGTAAGAGCAGGAGGAGTAACACAGCCATCCACACTCCTTCTCGGGGCCCACCGCCACTGTAGGGACAGTGGAATCTCATTCATCTATTCATGTCCCCTCAGGGACCTCTGCCTGTACTCTGAAGCCTGTGTACGGCTTGTAACAGAGCGGTGAAACCTGGTGGCTAATTTTTGGACCGGAGGAACCCCTCGTGGTCCGCTCTGCCTCCACTCGGAGGCCTCATAAAATGGCGTTGCCAGCAACATAAAAAAGCCTTCCTTATTTATTTTTTTTTTTACTTGTACAGTGTTGTGCAGAGCTGTGGGAGTCTTGACATGTCTTTTTAAATGTATTTATAGGCTGTAGAAGCTCTACACAGTCCCGAGAAACAACCCAAATTTTTCCCCCAAGTGACTTTAATGGAGTTCGAATTTGACGTTCGTTCGCCCGAATAATTTTGCTTTATTAGAACGAATAGCGGTCGAATCGAATAGTGACATATTCAACCAAACCTTTCGAGCATTATCTGCCTGCAGATTTCGATAGCTCTCTTCCTACTATATGAGTGGGTGGCTGTTCTTCCTTCCCCCCTTTTGTTTTTTGTTTTTGTTCTTTTTTGCTGGTGCACGATTGGAAACATTATAGTCCTATCTTATGGTATTCGGTTCTTTCTCTTTCCACTCCTTCTCTTTCTTTTCCTTATATTTCTGTCTTGTCTGGTTATTATTGTTCAATATGAAGTGCCTTTTTTAGTGTATGGATAGATATTCTGTTGTAGGAGGAAATGTTTATTATCGGGTTTGTGTACATATGTCTTTTTCCTACCATGCGAAATCCTCAGATCCTATACTACTTGTTTTGCATCACTCTCTGATATACAAGCCTTTTTGGCTCCAGTAGGCAGGTAAAGGTTCTGCTGTGTTCATGGTTTGTTTGTTTGTACTGGTATTTCTATTTTTCATGTTCAGTGTTTATGTATTTTGAAAAACTCAATAAAAACTTATTGAAAGAAAAAAAACAAAACAAAACACGGTGCTTCATGAAAACTAATGCCAAACACTTAAGGTTTAGATCTACTTTATAAATAATTTAACTGTGTAAGTGTATGTAAGACATAATAACCTGAGAGGTGTATGCCTTTATGTTAGTGAGACAAAAAACAAACATGAAATTACTGCCACAGACAGGATAAGTATGCTAGGAGTCCTGATCAATTTGTTTGTATAATAACAGTAGTCCTACAATTCTACCATTGTTTCTTTTGTATAACGCTGTAGTCAGTAAATGACTATATTAACCCATTAATGGAGAAAATGTCACTATCTGAGATATATAGCTATCAGCTAAACTTATCTAACACTGGATAGTGTCCTATACAGGGTCATACTACGACATAGTTACATGATAGTTACATAGTAGGTTAGGTTTAAAAAAGACATAAGTCCATCAAGTTCAACCACTAAGGAAATAAACATATCCCAGATATAAAACCCTAAAAGACATAGTTGGTCCAGAGGAAGGCAAAAAAACCCTGATACACTTTGCTTCAACAGGGGGAAAAAATCTTTCCTGATTCCATGAGACAATCGGATGTTCCCTGGATCAACAGTCACTGTTATTTTTACTTTACAGCCCGAATACCCAGTTATATTCTGTGCTTCTAGAAAAACATTCAGTTTTTTCTTTAAGTAATCTATAGTAGTTGCTGAAACTACTTCCTGTGGGAGCTGATTCCACATTATCACAGACCTTACAGTGAAGAATCCCTACCTTCCGGAGCTTAAACTTCTTTTCCTCCAGACGCAAAGAGTGCTCTCTTGTTCTTTGTAATGATGTGAATAATGGGGAAGAGAGTTCACTATATGGACAGTTTATATATTTATACAGGGTGATCATATCCCCCTTAAACGTCTTTTCTCAAGGTAGAATAGATTCAGTTCAGCTAATCTCTCCTCATAGCTGAGCTCCTCCATTACTTTTATTAAATTAGTTGCCCCTCTCTGCAGTCTCTCCGATTCCACAATGTCCTTTTTGTGAACTGGTGCCCAAAACTGGACTGCATATTCCAGATGTGGTCTGACCAATGCTTTGTACAGGGGCAGCATTATGTCTCCATCTCTGCAGTCTATTCCTTTTTTAATACAATAAAGTAGTTTGCTAGCTTTAGATATTGCAGCTTGGCATTGCATGCTGTTATTAAGTCTATGATCTACCAGAACCCCCAGATCCTTTTCCTTTTTTGACTCCCCCAAATGTATTCCCCCTAGACAGTATGAAGCATGCATGTTGTTAGTCCCAAGTGCATAAATTACATTTATCTATAATAAATGTCATTTGCCACTTCGCTGCCCAATCAAACAGTACATCTAGGTCTGCTTGTAGATTATAGACATCCTATATGGACCTAATTCCATTACATATTTTGGTGTTTTAATCCCAAACTCTATATTATTTATAAAGATGTTAAACAGTAAAGGTCCCAACACTGAACCCTGGGGTACACCACTAATAATCTTAGACCATTCAAAGTATGAATCAATAATTACAACTATCTGGGTGCGATCTTTAGGCCAGTTCTCTATCCATTTACAGATTGACTTTTCTAAACCTATCGACCCTAACTTGCATATTAACCGTCTGTGTGGTACAGTGTCAAATGCTTTAGCAAAGTCAAAGTACACTATATCAACTGCTATTCCACTGTCTACCTGTTTACTTACGTCTTCAAAAAAAGAGAGAACATTTGTTTGCCACCGTCTGTCTTTCTTGAAGCCATGCTGATTATCACTTATAATATTATTTTCTAGCAGGAACTCCCCTAATGTGGTTCTTTATCAAACTCTCTAAGACTTTTTTTATGGACGTTAAACTAACGGGTCTGTAGTTACCTGGTAATGACTTTGCTCCCTTTTTGAACATAGGAAACACATTGGCTATACGCCAATCCATTGGTACCTTGTCAGTGACTAAAGAGTCTCTAAAAATTTGAAATAATGGCTTTTTAAATAACTGACCTCAGCTCATTGAGGACACATGGATGTAATCCATCAGGTCCTGGTGCTTTGTCAACCTTTTTCCCAGCCGTTTCTAAATCATATCAATTCTGAGCCATTGTGACTCATTTAGGGCACTGACATTGCTGTTATGAATTTGGACTTGAGCACTGCCATTTTCCTTGGTGTAAACAGAGCTAAAAAAAGTGTTTAGTAAATCTGCCTTGTCTTTATCCCCAGTTACCAACCCAGCGACATTGTTTAAGGGGCCTACATGCTCAGATCTGATCTTTTTGCTATTAATATATTTTTTAAAAATGGGGGGTTTGCCTTACTTTCCTTTGCAATTTGTCTTTCATTTTGAAGTTTTGCTTATTTTTTTTCTTTTTTACATATTTTTTTTTATATTCTTTATAGGTTTCAAATGATGAAGGTGATCCTTCATTTTTATTGTTTTGGAAAGCCCTTTTCTTGTTCCTTATGGCTTTTTTAACATCAGCTGTGAGCCATATAAGTTTAACTTTTAGCCTGTTTATTTAGGAATATTTATCTGCATAAATATTGAAATTTCATCCCCTATCAATGCATATAGATATTCAATAAAAGAAGGTTCATACACAAATGATAGCTAGTCACTCAAACAGTTTATTTAAGAAAACAAGGTGAAACAAAATACACAGCAATATTGTTTGATATTCAAACATAGGAACTTCAATCAATGATATAGATACAGCATAGGGTTATTAGTAGTAACCCCTGTAATAATCTAATAATGCTTAGTACACAATACAGTAATTACAAAATGGCAAAGTAATGCCGTAATACTATAGACACCCATAAGACTACAATCAGAAATATCTTATAGCTACCTGCTAAGAGGTTAATGGGTACCTCAGGAGCCAACTTCCTTCAGAAGAGGACTCCATACCAGCTTACCTCAGGAGACCCTCAGGAGACAAAGAGAGCAAGCAAGAGAGGAGAGCAAGAGATCTCAATTCTCTCAGTTCCCATTTTTTATAGTTAATTCCCATTAGCTAATATTGGGACTCTTGGATTGGTTAGTGGGTGTGTTCTGTACGATGACCATCAGTTGACACACACCCCACTAGATTGGTATTGGTTAATGTAATGTAATGGACCTCCCAACTAAATTTGATATAAGAATCTCTTGCTGGAATCTAAATTTAGGACAAGAGGTCCAGCTGGGTTATCAACCCAATCCATCTGTTTGAATATGCATCCATCTTCTCCTGACTCAGGCTTGATGGATTAATTGCCCCTTGAAGGCCCTACTAGTGATCTGTTCTTTCATCTGTTTGTTTGTTGTTCCTTGGCAAACCAAACCCTGTATCGGTATTTACTACCTCTTGTTATTCCTGTGAAGTCCTTAAATTAGAGACCCTCTAGGAGGGCCAGAGACCAATACAAAGATAAAACAGGTTTATTGTTTAAACATCACATTCCTAGCCCCGCATTCCTGTATTGTTTCATGCTACTTAGATACAGTCTATCTATTGGGATATCTCCTACAGTGTACTATATACATACCCTGTTTCCCCGATGATAAGACTCTGTCTTATTTTTTTTTTGAAGGCCAAAATATGCTCTAGGGCTTATTTTCAGGGGGATGCCTTATTTACCCATGAAGAAGACTACAGTACACAGTGGAAACACGGTATATCCCCGGTGTATATATACACCTCTAAATACATATACATATTTATTTACATATTCATAAACAATTTTTGGGTGCAACAAGCTTCTTAAACTTATTGACCATTGGAATAAAATTTTTAGTTTGCTTTTGTAGAAAAGACTTGAAACATTCCAAACAAAACTGTCTCCCAGTCCAAGTCACAGAGAACCGCCCTTAATAATGGAAAATTTTCTCTCTTAAAATTAAATGTTTTTATCTTTCCTGTTTTTGCTTCCTGTTTACAGCTTACATTAAATGAAATCATATTATGGTCACTGCTACCCAGATTCTCTTTTATTTGCACATGTTATAAGCTCTGCATTGTTAGAAAGAACTAGGTCCAGCAGAGTATCATTTCTAGTTGGGGCTTCCATAAACTTACCATAAAATGATCTTGTATTAAATTCACAAATTTCCTCCCTTTTGCTGTTACTGTAGTGCCATTACTTCAGTCAATGTCAGGGGAGTTGAAATCTCCCATGATTAGAACACTTCCACTTTGTGCTGCTTTTTCTAGTAGTTCTTCTTCTTTTTCTAGTAGTGCTAGTAGTTGATTTTTCTATTTTTTTGTGTGTTATTCAACCCCACATTCAACTCCACCCATAATGCCTCAACCTCATCGCTTGTTCCATCCACAATTTTTCCTCTCAAACCTAGACATGGGGGGCCCAACATAGGAAATGCATGTCAGGGACCACTTTACAATAGCTTGGAAATCTTACTATTTTTTGAGTCCTGTACATTTTAAAATGCTAATGTGCTAATGTGCTAAACCAGGGAGGATAGCTTAACATTAGTCTTTTCTTAAGAATTGTTAGCTCTGATACACACAGTGGGATGTGAATATCAATACACCCTGATTGATGCATGCCAACCCTGATCAATGGGCATTTATTAGCTGGATGCATTTCCATGTATACTAACCTAGGTAACGACTACATTTGCTGATAATCCATGATTGGGAGAATTAAAAAAAAAAGAGGGGATAACCAGGCTCGAGAGGACAGTTGCTTTTTTTATCTTAGATCCCAGCTTTTGACTTGTTTGAGCCAAAGTGGTACTATTGCGATTACTGGAAATGCTGTTGGCTGCAGTGGCAGTCAGTGAAGTGCCTTGTTGCACTGGCAGTGGGTGCAGTACACACATTGTTAGTGTTCACCAGGTAGCAGGTAGCATTGGTGGGGGGGGATCAATCCACCCATACACCTCTAATGTGGAAATGCACAGTTAACACATTTTCATTAACTGAGCCATGCACAGCCATGGTGGAAAAAATACTGTAAAATTGCCAAATGCTCACATTGATGCTGAGCAGACTTGTCAAAGCCAGGTCCTAATGCATAATTCTGGACATAGACAGATGAATAGATATTCCAGAATAATACTTTATTATTTTTCAAAAGGTTTAAATGATTTCACTGCAGGCTACACTGCTGTTCTATACTGCTTGTGTACTCTATCCCACAAGGATAAATGCACTTATAAAAGCACATTGGTGTGTACTGGCTGAGATTACTGAGATAATTGATTGCCTCTTCTGGCAAAATCTTTTTAGAAAGTTGAGTGCCAACGATTGGGCTTGGTTTATTTCCACCTTCAGGTGATTCGACACCTGAAGAGGAGGAGGGACTGTGAACTCTCCACATCATGCACACAGTGACAGTATACATAATGCACCTTGACCTGAGAGGAAAAAGGGACTAGCAGAGGAAGCCTCTCTGGGCTGACACCAACAAGGACAGGTAAGATCAATTGTCAATCGCTGTGATATTTCATGAGCAAGTGGAATTAACAGGTCAGTATACCAGAACTGGTAATTTTAACATAAGGTCTGCAGGGTGTATCACTCACAAATGTTTTAGGGAGATCTCTGTACTAGAATTTGCAAATCTGCCCAGCCACACTACTGAGAATGAAGCAAGGAGAATGAGGCTGAATGGTAGAGCTGGGACCTCTAAGGACCTCCCTTTCTTTATTCCTGGAGAATAAGACACCAGGGGATGATTTAATCCACCAAGGGGACCAATTGTACAGCAATCAAAATGTGCTTTTAAAAAAAAAAACAATAGAAGTCAGAAAAGTAAAAAAATTTACTTTTAGCTTTTTTGATAATTTTGCTTTGATTCGCATGATTCGCATAAAAATATATGGAATTGTTAAACTGTGCTTCCTGTTATTTTTCAATATCTATGTAAGTGATGCAAAAATTCTAGGTCTAGGGAGGTGTTAGACATACACTCCAGGACTCAAGACAAGTATAAAAACACCAATGCATGCATTTAGGTATCCTCAAAAGTATTTTAAGTGAAACTCGGGTAAATGGTACTTGCATTTATAGCAGTAGTGTGACACCTGGTCCGTACACCTGGCTGGCTGCCAGTCAAATTGGGAATGCCCTAGACTAGATAGATATCAGTGTGGTAACCATATCAGCCTCTTAATTCTTTCCTACAGTCAATTCACAGATTGGGGACAAGAATGTGACGAAGTTGTGTTACCGGGTGGAGAAAAGTCAGGTCACGCATTTGCTGTACAATCTGACAGGGCTGAGCAAGTCTTGGGGCTAGATGTATTGAAATACAGCCCCTTTAGGCAGGTAAAACTGTTTGATTTGGCGGCCAAGTGGCAAATTACATTTATTATGGATAAATGTAAAGTTATGCACTTGGGGGCTAATAACATGCATGCTTCATACTGTCTAGGGGGAATACATTTGGGAGAGTCAGAAATGGAAACGGATCTGGGGGTTCTGGTAGATCATAGACTTAATAACAGCATGCAATGCCAGGCTGCAATATCTAAAGCTAGTAAAGTACTTTCTTGTAATAAAAGAGGAATAGACTGCAGAGATGAAGACATATTCCTGCCCCTGTACAAAGCATTGGTCAGACCACATCTGGAATATGCAGTGCAGTTTTGGGCACCAGTTCACAAAAAGGACATTGTGGAATTGGAGAGAGTGCAGAGAAGGGTAACTAAATTATTAAAAGGAATTGAGGAGCTCAGCTATGAGGAGAGATTAGCTGAACTGAATCTATTCTCCCTTGAGAAGAAACGTTTAAGGGAGGATATGATCACCCTGTGTAAATATATAAATAGTCCATATAGAGAACTCTCTTCCCCATTATTTACTTTGAGATCATTACAAAGAACAAGAGGGCACTCTTTGCGTCTGGAGGAAAAGATGTTTAAGCTCCGGAAGGAAGGGATTCTTCACTGTAAGGTCTGTGAAAATGTGTAATCAGCTACCTCAGGAAGCAGTTTCAGCGAGTTCTTTGGAAAAAGCTGGATGTTTTTTAGAAGCACAGAATATAACTGGGTAATAAGGCTTTAAAGTAAAAATAACAGTGACTGTTGGTCCAGGGAACATCTGATTGCCTCATGGAATCAGAAAGGAATTTTTTCCCCTGTTGAAGCAAATTGTACCAGGGGTTTTTTTTGCCTTCCTCTGGACTAACTATGTCTTATAGGGTCTTATATCTTGGCTTGATGGACTTATGTCTTTTTTCAACCTAACCTACTATGTAACTATGTAACCATTTAAAACCCCTTCAGTGCTTATATTCCTTTTACAAGAATTGTACTGAGAATTTGCACAACAGGAAGTACAGATTAAAAACACATTAAAAGTTTTACAACCATTTCAATAAGGAGCATTTTTTTAATTATTTTTCACTTGTACAAAAAAAAGTTGATTCTTTAATTACCCCAATAAACATATCCAGCTGATATTAAACAGGCACATCTGCACTGAGTGTTACTCAGGAAGTAGGTGTCTGAGCATATACTGAGAGGACCATGACCAATGACCATTTTTAAAGTAAAGGGTTCAAAGGATAGAAAATTGTTGTACATTTCCCAAACAGAAACATGGACAGCACAGTGTAAATCCCATCTCCTTAGTTGAATCCCAGGGAAGAAAAAAAACTGCAAGCATTTATATAGGATGCAACCACCCAATGGAAACTTGAATTTTTTTGGGACACAGAATAAGCTGCAGAAATTGCAGTAGGGGCAAATGGAGCAGCAGGGGCCATTTGTTTTACATGATGTGAGTACAGTTTAGTTAAAATTTCAATATTATCTCATTTTTTCTCATTTCTGCTGTTGTTGTTTTACCATTCCACCATCAATCTACTTCCCTAGCAGAATACTGAAAATAGGACACTTTTGTTCTCTGTACAAGCAAAAGCTGTTCTCCAGCAGTGGGACACCATATACCCTGACTACTACTGAACTCTAGCTATGCTTGTTCTCCATGCTTATTAGAGCTCAGTAGCTGATACCTTGTGGAAGTAGTGTCAGACCAATGCAGAATGGTGTGATTAATTATTCCTCATCTTAAGTGTTTCACCAAGAAAGGGAAGTTTGAGGTGCAAAAGGAGCACTAATAAATAAAGAGGTTTTTATGCTTCTGACTACATAAACTATAAAAATTAAGTTAAAATTTGGTCCTAAAACACGGAAGACATTTGAAGTTGGCAGCAATTTTACCTTGGGCCCTTTACTTTACAGAATCCCTATTTGCCCTGTGCCCAGTATGTACCACTCCATATTTCTTCATCTTCTGTGTAATGTTGTTTCTCTCCTCTTCCAGGTCAATGCAGTGCAGAAATCATAAGGGCTTGGCAGTAGGATGTCTGATTGTTATCTCTGCTGTCTCTGGTGTAATCGCTCTCATACTCATCCTGGTGGACATCAAAAACATGTATCAACCATCACCTAACAAGGTAGGAGGATCCTCCAGGGAGGACAGGAGGAGCATCTATACCTGGCAGCCGAATTAAAGGGAAAGAAGAATGTAAAAATGTATTGAAAACAAAGTATAAATAAATTAAGTACAGAAAGGAATTGTGACAGATGATCCTGCACAGTGTAAAGTGGCTTCTGTAATATTATAAGTGGACAAGATCCATACAAAACACATTTTTCTCCATTTACAATAATTTTTTACAGAATTTAAAGAATACAGAATATATAGAATTTTTTTCAACAATTTTTTTACATCGGGGGTCTCAAACTCAGACCTGAGGATCAAACCTGGACTGTAATTATATAAGAAAGTACCTAATACTACTAGTGTCTACTAGAGCTGGCCCGCCGGTAGACAGTGCAGTCACCGCTACAAATCACAGAACGCTCTGCTGGCATGTCAATCAGGACCCACAAGCGCTACCGCCTCTGTTGACATTAGCGACCTTCCTCAATTGTAGGTATTTTTTCAATAAATATCAAAGGTAGGCCTGCGACTTTGTCCAAATGTTTCATTGTGGCCCACTGTGTATTTGAGTTTGACACCCCTGTTTTACAATATAACGTTTAATTAGTTTTAAAAATATGTCCCGTCAGCAGACGTAACTTTCAGCCACTTCTCACGTATCACAGCTTCTCCTCAGTTACAGAGGTCAATAGCTCAAGCTGACAATTACACACACAGGTTAAGGAGTCTGAGCAGTAAATCTCCCTCCTTTTTCCCCTCCTCCTTCATATGGCTTCACCATAAACATTTAATGAGAGACAGGGTGTCTGCAAGGTGACAGCAAAAAAAGCCAGCTTCTTATAGGTACAGTTTGAGCACTAGCTCCAGTCACCTTACAGGTTTTAAATGTAGCCCTATTAATTTGTAATACCATCCTTGTCTGCACTGATCCTAACACATGGTAAAGTCTTGTTTTTATTTCTGTCATTGTTTTTCTTGCCATGAATAAAACCAAAAACATCTTAATGCTATGTAAACCTTAGGCAAAAATCTTAACCAGGAGCATTGTGGATGTTTGACAAGCTGGTAGACTAGTTAGTCTACTCAATTTAATTAAATTATACAGACATTTCTAACAGACATTCTAACAGAGAAACAATAATTGCTGTGTAGTATTATGCAACAGGAAGAACCTGCATATGTAATAAATCCTAAATATTCTCAAGTATAAAATGTTTTTTTATGACCTGAAAATGCTTTTTTAAAAATAATCTAGATTTTTACATGAGCCATTAGATGGCACTGTGCACTCCTGTAGAGTGTACAACAAACTCCTACTGAGACAGAGTTTGTAATGTGGACTTGTTGCCATCTTTTGGTGGCCAACAATAATATACAAGAGATTATTAAAGAGCAAGTGACCCACAAAAAGCAACTCAAAAGTACAAAAATCAAAGGGGGAGATAAACAAACAATAAGCCCATTTGGTTTGAATTTTTTCACGGTTTTAAATAAATGTTTTTATTGCCAGCATGTATGTTTAAATGTACATTAGGCATAGATACAAAGTGTTAGACTAACATTTTTACACAACATTTACATTAATTACATTTTGTTTATTTGGTATACATGTGAATTTAAAAAAAAAATACTAGGACCACACTTTCTCTTTAAAGGTTAACATTACAATAATGCAAAAACTTCACTGTTGCATACACATGAATTTCTGACAACATGAAATTATCAGAGTATTGCCCAGGATTTTATGGTTATTTCTACTTTATTGAACCGGTTTTATGACGTGTGGACCAGTGACTATCAGCTAATATAACTTTTATGTACCTATAACTATTTTTAGAAGCCTATACAACTGATAAGTATATTGCTGTATGGAAGTTATATTACAATCATGGAATTATAGAAGTGTCAGCAATTAAAAAGGCAAAAGTGTGATCTTTCATTTAATACAATACCTGCTCAGTAGGCATGCACAGTGAAAAAACATTTAAAAAACTTGAAAAAACTTTCAGCAAAATACATTTTAAAGCATACTTATTAGTATTTTGTGGGTAATTATGACTAATAGCTCGACATGTCTCAATATTCAGTAACACCAAAAAATCAAATTATTGATAAAAGCTGTATATGATAAAAGCTTCATATGAAGTCTTATGATGGTGTTAAGGTTAATAGGTGTTTCTTGTGAGAAGGATGTCATCAGTACCGTGAAAGCAGAAGCAAGCATTTACTTACTGCTCAACCACTAGCACTATACAATGTAACAGCAGCTGAGTGGAGGAGACCAGGCAACATGTATACATGTATGTAGACTACTATGCCTGTACCAGTTATTGTCATCTGATCCTACCTCCAGCCAAAACTCTTAAAGCCACCTATCAGATTGAGCCTTGGACCTTAGCTCTCAATATGGCTGCTCCAATACATACATCATTACAAACTATACATAGAAGCAAGGTGTTAGCTTCCTAATACTTTATTGAAAAGATTGACATCCAGCTGATCTCTTATCTGAATAAAATTGAAAAGCTACATTGCAATACCTATAATTAAAGGATGGACAGTTACACATTACAGGTACAAATTTTGCCATCCAGTGACACATAATACTAAATAGATATATCATCATCCTTCCTTTATCATCCTTCATTTATCATATACCATTATTTTGCCATAGCTCTATGCTTTGCTTACATAAACATTGACTTGTATGATAAGGAGCTGCATTACATGTACGTTCTGTATGACTTCTGGACTCAGCTGTGTTCTTCTATCTTACAGTATGGCTTGGTGTTTGACGCTGGCTCATCCCACACCTCACTCTACATCTATCAGTGGCCGGCACACAAGGAGAATGACACAGGGATTGTCTCTCAGATCTCCATGTGTGAGGTTCCAGGTGCGTCCTGTACATTCAACTTAAAGTGGATCTAGATTTTGCCCAACAACAACACATTTATTTTATAGGTGGGGCAAAAACCCTCCATTTCTATTCCCTTAACTGATATCTAAGATGGAATATTGCAGATCAGATGTGGTTGCTGCATTAGATTTATTTTTTCAGGCTACAAACATTTTCAACTATGTTAATTTTGCCAAAAAAGCTGTGTTATTGCCTCTTTATATGAGGTGACCAGGTAGCCACATCAGTATTGTATTCCTTCCAAGCTATCATCTGTAAACTCCACTATTAATGAAGGAATGTGTATTTGCTGTCCATATCTTGAGAGGTGACTAGGCACAAGCAATGCCCACTCTATAGATATAATGGAGTGAATGTAGCCACTCAGGAACAGGAAAGGTTTTTTTTTACAGAACTACCAGGTGAAAAAAAGGAAAAAAAAGCTCAGAAAGTAAAAGGAAATGCAGCCACCACATCCAGGGACTAATAGGTTGCAACATATAACATATTTCCTTTTAGATTTGGACAAATTTAAAATTTCCCATTGCCACGGTCTATTGCTAGGTGACTCAAAACACCTGGTTGCAAATATACTTGGTGGTGATTGACCAATAAAATGGGGAAGGACAGGAGGATGGAAATGTATTCCCCCATACATGAAAATATGGGGTATTCCTTGGACAACCTGGGAGCTTGATGGGTTGGATAAGAATATAAAATAATACAATTCCCAAAGCCACTTCATAAGTATTCAGTGCAAGTATTAAACTCTCCTCCCCTCCACACATAGCAGAAAGCACCTTTATGTTTATAGGCATTCACAATTATTCAGAATCTAGTGCAAACATCAAAGCACATAGGTTCAGCTTAAAACATAAAGAGAGTCCCGTAGCCATAAGAATTAGGCGCAGGGTCACATGACCAGGTGCGAGGCCTAGCCCAGAGCTTTTAAGGGGTTAAGAAAAAGGTAGTGTTGCCAGAGGGGGCTGGGCTAGTGTACAACGTGGGGTAGGAGGAGATTAGGAATGGAGGAGAATATACTCTTTCCTCCCATGATCAGTTTGGCGGGGTGATATTTGCAGGCACTACTGTGTGTTAGTATTTGGGGATGGGGTACTCCTGGGATTTTTCGTTCGGTGGGGTTGTATGAACTGATTTCTCCCAGGTCAGTGCAGTGGGATGGGTTATTCTATTATTCATGGGTAGCGGTGCTATTGACATTGTAAGCCAGTTCTAGAGTACTGGTGTACTTTTATTGCCCCCTTGTGTCGATTCAGGGGGATGATATGCCCCATTCCCCCCTATGGTTGGTGGTGCGGCAGGGTTAACTTTTTTATTACTGTATGGGGTCCGTGGTGTTTTTAAGGGTACATTATACTGCGCCCTGGTGTCGGTGCAGTGGGGTGGGGTGGGGGGGTAGAGTCCTCTTTCACAGCAAGGTTCTGGTTTGATATGTTGCTCTCCGTTTGGGGGGCTGGGGTGAGTTATTAAAAGGGGAATTAAGTTGTTGGTTCATTAAGCTATATTCAATGTAATATGTTAACATTATATAATCCCGTTTTAATAATAATTATATTAATAAGGAGTGTTGTGTTAATTTATGTTAATGTATGCTTATCAATGTGTAAATTGTAATTTTTTTTGGCATTTATTTTATTTGGATATTTGTTTGTTAATTATTTGGAAAGTAACCTTTATTTAATGGTGTTTTAAATAAACGGCTGCTTGCCAGCCAATTTAAAATCCAAGATTTTGTGTTGGGGTATTTAATGGGGGGGAGTGGCTGGTAAGCAGGGGGAGGTTTGGAAGTAGGCGGTAGTTATGACAATGGTGTTTATAAAGGATGGGCTAGAAGGTCCGAGCTACCCTGGTCAAGCATGCACCACTTTCTGGTTTCTGCTCGAAAATGAACTTCTACTTCTCACTACCATATCTGCATTTTATGTCCCTCTTTTAGAGAAAACATGACCAGGGTAGCTCGGTCCTTCTATCCCATCCTTTACCCCCACCATCAGAAACTCTGCCTCCCCCCGACCTGCTTACCAACCACTCACCCACCATTAAATACCCAAACAACAATCTTGGATTTAAATTGGCAGGAGAGCAACTGTTTATTTACCCACCAATAAATAAACTAACCATTCAAGTAATTAACAAAACACATATCCAATAATAAATAAATGACAAATAAATGAATACATTTTACACTTTTGATATGCAAGCATACATTACTATAACATAACATAACACTCAATAAAAATAATAATAGTAATAATAATAATAATTATTATTATTATTATTATTATTATTATTATTATTAATATTGATAAACTGGGATTATATAACACTAACATATTACATCGAATATAACCTAATTAACCAACAACCTAATTCCCCCGTTTAATAATACATAAACATAGCAATAATATCCATAATGTTATCAAACTCCAAACTTCCGGATTTACACCCAAACAATCAGGCTGCAGGTCTCAGAAGGCAAAATCCACACTGAACAGGAATTTAACTCTTCCAACATCTCCACCTTGGCCCCTAGTCGCCCAGCACCACCTCAGGAGCCATAATCATCCATTCACCATAAAGGGGGAGACCCCACCAAAGAGGACCCCCCCTGCCAAAATCCACCACTTTTCCAAAGCACTGGATCCTTGCCTTCCATGGCCCCAACCGCTAAAAATTACCAAACTTTAAAATTATAAGCATAACAGAAGGGGTGGGTGGGCGGGAAACTTTTATTTCTAAAAGAGGGCCTCTCACTTTCGTCTTTCCTCTTTTAACTCGTACTATGTCAAACCCCTCCTACCCTACGCTACTCACTAGCACAGACCCTCCTACCCTGTGATTGGAGAAGAAAGTACTGGCATGATTTGGACAGGTCATGAGACCAGGTTTGTTGTTTGTTTAGTAAAATATGAATTGGCTTGATTTCTAGGAAATTCGGGTGAAGTTTACATTTGTGTGAAAAAGCACCATGGAGGGGTGTGGATGTGGCGTTGAAATAAGCTGCTCATACCATTTCTATATAAAATGGAGACCTATGTTCAAAGTACTGTAACCAATCCAACTCCTCAATGTCATTGTAAATTTTCATCATGTTGAGAAAATATTGCTCCCTTCTCAGCAACCATCTAGTTTTTCTTGTTTTCCTACTGCAACAGTCTTGTTCAAAAATAAAGATTCCGAAATTCTGATATCTGCATGTGGTCTTACTCTATTGACTGCATTCCTATTTGGCCCTTTGGTGATGTTTGCTTGCTTCTGAGGTACCTTTTTCAAGTAAGTTGTCTACTACTGAATTAGACTGTGAAGCCAATAAACCAATGGCTTTAACACCATTTACTAAAATATCAAACCAGGAAATGTGGCTATAATACCAGCGGTACTACTTTATTGTGGTTTAAATTGTTACCCAATTACAGAAACAGATATCTGTAGTCATCTCAGAAATGTAACCACAAGATGTAAGAACAGGTACGAAGGGTTAACTAAATTTTATAAGTAAGTCTTTTAATTGTCTGTAAGAAAAACACCTTTAAAAAACAAGACACAGAACAGACACAAAACAGCTCAATAAATAGACTTCTTTTATTAACCCTTTCTGCTCTGGACTCATTAGGAAGAGTATCTACTTCCCCATCAGTGCAATAAACATTTATCTAAAAAAACTCCACTGAATTGCAACATTTTTTATTTCAATACATTTTTCAATAAATTCAATAAAAAAAAAAATATTGAGATAACAAGGTAAACAAAAGAGTTGTAGGACATAAACAGTCACAGGAAAAGCAATAGCATTGGTTTTACATCGATACAGAGAAAATGATCTTAGATAACATTGCAAAATTATACAACAGCTACATTGAAGAGATCTCTTCAAATAACCTGTTTAATACACAGAGATAAGAAAGGGGAAATGGGTATGGGGGTTGGGGGGGGGGGGTGGAGGTTGGGGTATCCACAGCAGGAAGGAAATGAAATTGTGGAAAAGTAAGCGGACCATGAGTCCCAGGTAACTTCAAAGATGTGGGGTGTGTCCCTAAGAGTACACATAAGTTTATTGTTAATCATATTCCAGTTCAGTTTAGCTTTTACTGGGGCTAGTGGAATGGATGTCGATTTCCAAGCCTTTGCCAAAGCAATTCTGGTTTCCAGCAGCACATAGTAGCAAAATTTCTTAGTATGTTTAGGCAAAGGTATGTCAGTCTTACTGGGAAGGGCACTCTCAACATTGGGGGAGATGGTAGTGAATTGCAACAATATTTATAACTTCAGTTTGAGGTCATCTATTAGATAGAATGTGCCCATCTATGTGTCATACAATAAGCAGGAAACAAGTCGAAAACGTTATTCATTGTGTCGATAAAACATTTTAGGGAGATGCATCTTCCTACCTTTACTCAAGAGGATCATATTCATGTGTTACAGCAAAATTTCCACACACAGAATCAGAATGGGGAGAAAAATTTCAAATTGTGCCCCAATACTTTAAAACAGAAGTGGAAAAGGCACTCACAATGCATTGCATTCAGTGAGGTCAATTTAATGTAGTAGTTATGGGATGGGCAGAATGGTGCAAAAAATTGGTCCTCCTATAAATAGTGAGTTTTATATATGTAACAGATGTCAAACGCTGCCTATACCTTTGTATTCATACAACATACAGATCGATAGGAGCAAATATTAAGTGGGTGTTCTCAGACGAGATAACTAACTGCACTTTAAAGGTTAGAACCCAGCTGAGCACAAAATGAACATGCGGAGGTGGGTAAATTATGAGAATAATTGTGCCTAGGCAATGATTTAGGCCACATGACATGTTCATGATCACATGTTCAGAGCAGAGCAGAATTTCTAACATGGGGGGAACCCCCTCAAATAACTTTCAGTTTTTCAGTTAACTTCTGCTATAATTAATATATCCACAGCTCATAGTACATTAGCTTGGTGGTCAGTGGGAAAATGCCTCTTACGTTGCTGGTCAGAATGACAAATGACATCCTTACAGATAGCTAAAAAGATTATTGGTGTGGTAACTGTGGTAACAAGTGGTAATTGACTTGACCTGAGAGGCACAAATTGCTCAAAAAAAAAACCCTAGCAACCTCTGGAGGAACCCTGGCTGAGAAATACTGGTCTAAACAATACAGGAATTGTTTTGTACTGTATTCTTAAGTACACAGATAAAGTACACAGATAAAGTTTTTTTACTGAGGAAGAAAAAAATGCAATCTTGACTCCTAATAGTTGGATGAATTCTCTAATCAAAATGTTGCTTTTGGTCTTTAGTAATTGTAGCTCTGTATAGAGTTGGTTGCAACAAAATATCATCCAGTCTTTTGCTAAATTTCATCATTGTTTTTGTCATTACTACTTAAATGCAAAAAAGCAATGCAGCCCGGCCTCCTGTCAACATTTACTCAGGATGTGGATGCAGCAGTTGCTTTGTTGCACCCAGAATGCCTTTAGCTAATTTAAACAAGTGAAATGTAAACTTAAATAGTAGGTTCAATTTAAAGTAGATCTTTACCTGTTCACTAGAGCAAGGAGACTGAGGAAATTCTTTCTCATGCATACAACAAACTGCACCTAAATCAAATGCACCTAAACAAGTAATTGGAAAGGATCTCAAGGGCAGCTATTTAATGATAAAGGGACATGTCAGAAATGTATTGATGTAGAGTTTACTAAAAAATGTTCACTTTAATTTTTAATTTGAAAATAACAAAACAAAACAGATATCAAAGATCAATCTACAAACACAGCTAGGTATAGTTTCCCTTTATTTGGCTTTAGTTTCTGCCTGAAACTATGTCTTAGGTTTTCCTCTGATAACTGTGCCAGATCAACCTTGTTAATCAATAATGTTTAAAGGTCTGGGAAATGCAAATATTGACAGGGCAGGCTCTACCAGGATGGCTGCCAAGTTTTCTGTTGAATGTCCATGTATGAGCTCTGTGCCCTGGGCACACAACAGAGCGCAGCACCACCACCCACACACAATTCCCCCCCCCCCCCCCAGAGGGTGTATATCAGCTAGAATGATTCCCATTCTTATGCTGATTTACTGGCTGTAATTTGTCCTATTGTCCTATGACACTGGTCACTGCAATGTCTAGGTATCATCAGGAATAACTGCAGAAAACATTGTACTGATAAAACACAACGATACAGCTTTGTAAGTTACATTCTGCTTATGTAAATAAAGCACTGGAAGTTGAACTGTAAAGTTTCCTTATGCTCGCCATGGCAGAAAACTCAGTTTAGGAACAACTATTCTTCAAATAATTATGGGGTGTGATTCACTAAAGTAGAGAATGTTAAAGTAAATGTGAACAAAACCCTCCAACCTACGTAGTCAATAAATAAAGCTGTGTTTGCTTTGATATACATTTAAAAGGACATTAAAGTGGATTTAAAGTTGCAATTTCCCCTCTGTTTCTATAGATTTATTACACAAATATATCTAGGAATGGAAGTTACTTACACATATTAAATGAAACTCACCCAAGATGCAAGGTTGGGCTGGTCTTGTGCTAAAATTTCACATGTCTATAGTGGTCTCTCAATGTCATTCATCAATCATCAAACCATGACGGATTGATTAATAACTGAGTGAGAATGACTGCTGTACTTTCCTATTTGTTTCAATTTATCTTTATAGATGAACTGAATAATGTACTTCATATAAGGTTATAGCATAATACAGTGTCAAAGAAACAGTTCACAATTTTAGGTTTTTTAAAAGACACAAAAAAGAGGAACAGAAAACAAATAAAAACATGTTATAGGGAAAGGAAGGCAGGGAGGGTCATGCAGGGATAACATGAGGGGGGGGGGGGGGTCTAGGGGGAGAGAAAGGTAGGGGATGAAGAAGCAATTTGAGAAATAAGGCACTTCATTTGAGAGTACATTTTTGATGACATAACCATGGAGATCAGGTAGAGTGAAAATGCTCATATTTGTGATTCTTGAGAGTAAGGATTTTGTACGTTCATATTTAGGGGAGCACAGTGGGGTGTCACTCGCTTGTCCTCCCTTCTCCTCTCTTTAAAGAACAGAATGGCTCTGTTTATACAGTGTGTCCTTTCATCTGTCACAGGAAAGAATTGCAAAAGATCATCTGACAAGTATCTGAAAAGGTTAAACTCACTTTATTTTTTTTATATCAGGCTGATATGAAGAGAAGATACACTTCTAAGTGCAGTGCTAGATATAAATGAAATGACCTTAGGAAACAAACTACTTTGTTTCATGTACAGCTTTCCTTCTGCACAGTAGTGTACAAAAAGTATTACGTTGGGCCCTGGATAACAGGTTTGATCATGATCCCTATTGCCCTGATGGTACCTACTACCTATGATAAACTTTTCTTGTGGTATTGATGGGCTTTATAAACTTCTGATAAACTGCAATGAGATTGGTAGAGCAAAAAAAGAGCCTTCCATTGTGCATTCAGGACAGGTACTCTTTATATGTTCAATCATGCAAATTTATTCTATCATCAATATTTTGTATGTTTTTGTTTTTTAACAGGCTCTGGGCTTTCTTCTTATGCTGACAACCCAGCCCAGGCTGGAGAGGTATTGAAGCCCTGCATGGATCAGGCACTGTCTATTATTCCTTCACAACAACACAGGGAGACCACAGTGTTACTGGGTGCAACAGCCGGTATGAGACTACTGAGGTGAGCCTGGTATTTCCAGAAGGTATAAAGCATGGTTACACTGGGAAAATGGGAACCTAATGCTGGAGAAAGAGTGTGAATTCACATGCATGAATGGTTTATGTTTATTCGAAGACTATTAATAATCTGATTTGGTTTAAAGTTTAACTCCAACTAAATAATTTTTGGTTAGGGAATGTATAGATCATCTGTCATGTTTTGCTTGTTTTTATCGAAAAAATCTACATCTTTTCCTTTATTCTACATACTGTTTGATATGCAAAAATAAATACAGACATCTATTTACTGGGGCAGTAGGGGTATACTCCCTAAATTGTATATCTTTCTGATTTCTGCACCACCTATTACATTAAACTTCCTGTACAGGTTTGATTCTCTTTCATGGCTGTGAAAAACACTTTAGTACTACATTTTTCTGTTCACATTAGGCTTTCTGTCGGAGGCAGCAGCAAATGGATGTGTCTGTTTAACCAGCAGACATGTTTCAGGATAACCAGATTGCAAAAAGAAGGGAGCAGGGTGGTCTGGTATAATACAGTCTTGTCCATGCATGGCATTAGACCAGAATGGAGGGGCAGGAGTCTTTTATAAACATGGAGCTCCTGTTAACAGTGTGGAAACTGAGCCAAAGGTTGTTGGCCAAAATCATCTATACCCGCATTTAGGTGAAGTGATTCTAATAACACTTCATCTTAAAGGCAAAAAGTGAACTTTTTAATTCAAAGTACAAATAAAGCAATATAGCAAAGAAAATCTGTAAATCTGAACCTATGTGTGCACTTATATTGGATTGTAAAGTTACTAAAAAGCCAAATAGTTTTAATGTATGACACTTGACAGTATTTGGCAATATTTTGTAAAAATAAAAAAAAACTTTCTAACTTTTATAAAAAGGCTGTCCTTGAGCTCCAGGTCTGTACCCTTGCCTAGGCAAAGATAATCTGATCAGTTTGCTCCTAGAAGGGGGAAGCATTTCTGCAGTCTCCTGTACCCAATGTTCAGACTGTTCATTGTAACTTGTAGCACATCCTAAGGTGGGAGGCTGCAGCAGGAAGCTGGTCTGGGTCAGAAATTTCTGAACACCAACAAAAACTGCAGAGGTACGAGGGATTACATTATTGTGCCACCTCCAAGCACCGGCCAGAGCCGCGGAACACGTCCCCCGGATCTGAGCCTGCGATGGGAGAGTGGGCGGGCTGTGTCCCTGCACAAAACCCACCCACTCTCCCATTGCAGGCTCAGATCTGGTATGATGGCATAACCCTGCCCACTCTCCCATTGTCCCATCCCCTCTGTCAAATGTTTTTCCAGATTTTGGCCACTGAGTCAAAAAGTTTGACCACCCCTGCCTTGGATGATGCCTAAAAAATGATGAACAATAGACAAAGACGTGTTCACAGGAAGTCCTATGTTTCTGTAATACATTTAATACCTATTTGTATTATGGCATCTAGTGTGCATGTATTTAACATCAAAATTATCATATATATCAGATGCTAGGCTTATAATAACAACTCAAACATACACTAGATTTTGCAGTCAAAATCTAATTGTTTCACAGGTCCCCCTTAAGGTCATTGAGATTTATATTGATCTGCCATGTTTGGATTTCTGACAATTATCAGCTTTCGACTGTCATTGTTATGCTATTATAAAGTGCCAGACATAGCCACCAGTGGGGCCCTGTGCAGAAGTGACTTGGAGGCTGCCATGGGGGCCCTGGTACAACAGTATACTTTGCATCTCTTTATGTCCATCCCTGCTATTGTATTCCAATGCATAGAACAGAACAAGCTGCACAGTAGAAAAATGAGCAGTTTGACTGTATAACCATCATTACTAAGCTGTCAGCCAAATTTCCTATGGGAGTTTGCTTTGGGTGACAGTAATTAAAGGATTGCAAAGTTAAACTTTATCTTAACTTCCCTGGTGGTATGAATAATGAGGATTTTTAAATGTAAAAGCAGAACATTTAAAAATTTTCATTATTTTAAATTTCCCTCCTGGTCCTGCCTACCATCTCCATGGTCCCGCCTCCCAGCCATGCACTGGCAAGCAGATGCCCGGCCGGTATCTGCTTTCCCTGGCCTCGCGTCCCCAACGTTCACATGCCGGGGACGCAGATGCTGGCCAGCATTTGTGTAGCCTGTCGATGCCTAGCCGGCACCGCCAGGGGAAGCAGATACTGTAGATCACTGGAAAATGGTGCGGACTTCTATGGAGGATGCTGCTGGAATGTGGGAACCAGGTAGAATTTTTAAACTCCCTGACAATTTCACCCTGAGTGTGAAAATTAAATCCTGAGCCACACTCAGGAATACCGCCAGAAGCTTAATTGGAAGTTACGGCATCAATAATAGGGTAATCAATATTACTACCTATGTCCCTTCATCATTCCCTCCCCCTACCACAGCTGCAATCCATGCACTAGCATGGAGATCTCAGTGATGTCATTGGCCGTTTGTCGATAGAGTCATTACAGTCTATTTGATCCCAGATAAGTGTTTCCACCTTGTAAGCAAAATAGTCCTGTTATCTAAAAATTGTTTTGAAAAAATTAATTAAACAGTATCATTGAAGACCATAATTAGTTGAGATCATATTACAGAAGGCACATCTTTCCACTTAAACTACCAAAAAATGTGAATGAAGAAGGCTGATATAAGTACCAGGATTCCTCTAGATTCCCCCTAACATGGCATTGGGTACCTGATCTGAGGTTCTGACAGCTGGCCATTCAGGGGATTTTTGTCCACCCTTCTGTGCTGCAAAGAAAAACTTTATAAAATATTATATCCTTTCCATGTTCTACTCCCCACCAGGACCTCATGCTTCAGCTTACTTCCCCTGAGCTGAGATTGTCATTGACACACACCCTTTTCCTGACACTCCACCTGACAGCATGCACAAATGGGTTAGCTCCGCCCCTTGATCTCCATTGGACCACTTTACCAAAGCAATAAAAGTAACCTCCCTCTCCCCTGGCGGTGTTCCTTCTCTGTCCTTGCTCCAGGACCAAACATTTGTTTCCCCTACCTCTCCCCGCACTGTTTCCTTCCGTTATCCTGTCACAAGCTTATAGAACACCTGCAGGGGAGCAGGAGGTTACTTTTATAGCTTTCGTAAGGTGGTCCTATGGATATCAAGGGGTGGAGCTAACCTATTTGTGCATGCTGTCAGGAGGAGTTTACAGGAAAGGAAAATTACAGGTACGTTTGACAATTTTTCATTATATCATCAGGTCAGCCTCTAAGTACAATGCTGCTGCACCACATAGTGAATGCAGCTACAACCACCGCTGGAGAAGAGGAACCCAGGTCATTGGTTATCACAAGACTGGATGAAAAGGTATGTATGCCTGGAATTGTTTAATATTGGGGTAGGAGGGAAATGAAGGGTGGGGAGGGTTTTTTGGGTGGAATATAAAAATTAGAACAAAAAAAGCCTAGTCACCTTAGGAATAAAGAGTTTTCCAAGGGAGGCCAGCAAGTGAAATCTTTTTAGGTACTTGCCACAAAACAAGTTAAAAAACATAGTTTTTTTTCAAATGTTAAAACTACAATAATGTACATGATATTTCATAAATTCAAATTAAAAGAGGGGCCATTGAGGCGACTAGATAAGTTGCTACTACCACCAACACTTACCATTACTCTCACAAACATTTAGTCTGCTTTCTCAGGAGTACTGTACTGGCATTTTATGGTATGGTGGTATAGTAGGATACATCTAAAAAATGTAAATATAAAAAAATTGTTATATGTAAAATATAAAAAAATAACTTTTAGCAGTACATTACAATAGACATACATCTCTATACAAATGTGCACACACTTCAACAAGATGTGCATACAAACCATCAATATACAAACTGCCCAAAGGAGGGCATACAAATAAATAGAAAACGATAAATAAATATTGGTAGCTCACGTGGCACTGGGCCGAATAGGGAACACATCCAGGTTAATCACCTCAGCAAAAATATATATATCTGGGAACACCTGAAGTACATAAAATAGGTTAATAGGTACATGAGCCAGGGTAAATTCTTTTTACATATCAAGATATAATGTAAATATATTAAAAAATTACTATATTGAATTTTTTCTATTTGTTTGATTTACTTTTGTTTTCATTACAGTAATTTTTAAATATTTACTTTAAACCTTGAAAGTTGAAAAGAAATGGAGACTCCCTGTTGTGGAAGTGACAGACTGTAAGCACAATTGATGGGCACTCGGATACAAACAGAAATATCTATATTTAGGCATTAGGTGACATAAGTGAAGATGGTCATTGCTCCACCCTGTAGAAAATGCTAGCTGACTGGCCTAAACAGCAAGTAAAAGATAAGCTGATTGCTGCAATAAATTTAATGATGGAGAAAAGGGGAAGCAGTCAGTGGGTGCTTGGTAGGTTGACAACTATCTAGTTACTTATTTCCTGTGAACCGGCCCTAATTGTTCCAGTTCAGTGATTCAGAAACCATTTAACTTTAGCATTAAGGGTAAGGTAAATGCCTTGAACTTTCCTTTTGAAAGTGCCAGTCAGCCTTGAGTTCTGTTCTGTACAGGTGTTGCATAAGGGTGACAAAGTGGGCATCAAATAATTGTATCTTCACTTCAATGCATGTAATTATTGGGTAAAAGTTTGCAGGGAATGCACACAAATGCTAACATCCTACTAACATTCAAAAAATAGGTTTAATAAGCTGTGCATATATGGCCTGATACTATTTTGCAGGCTGCAGAATGAGACCCAAACACAGCAAATATTTGACAAGGTGTCAAAAACTCTTCGCCTCTATCCAGTGCATTTCCAGGGTGCAAGAATACTAGATGGCACAGAGGAAGGATCACTTGGCTGGATCACAGTGAACTACCTCCTGGGTACCTTTATACAAGTGAGTGGAGAAATCTTCAACTCCTACCATTGTCTCCTACCATGTCCAGACCTATATGTTGGCTTGGCAACAGTTACTCAATTAAAGAACTAGTAATACAAATTTGTCTTAGAGCTTGTGTAGAGTTTGGTTATATAAAAAAATATATAGCATTTCATATTAAGGGTTAAAAAACAAAAAACAAAATAATGAATATTTCACAAATCTGTTGCTGAACTTTTGTCTTTGTTATTTTTTACTAGATCTTTGCTCTTTGGGGCAGGGTCCTCTCCTCCTGTATTAGTCTGTCATTTGCAACCCCTATTTAATGTACAACGCTGTGTAATGTTGGCACTATATAAACCCTGTGTAATAATAATAATAATAATATTTTGCTTTTATGGCCTGCATATGCCTTTGCTTCCAGCATTCCTACATAAATAACTGGATACATCCCCAGGGAGTCCAGATGTTTGGAGCCATGGACCTAGGAGGTGCGTCTACCCAAATTACTTTTCACCCTTCCGGGGACATTCAAGACAAGAGCACAGAGATGGTTTTCAGGCTCTATGGCTTTGATTACACCATCTACACACACAGCTACCTCTGCTATGGCCAGGACCAGGCACTAAAGAGACTTCTTGTGCACATAATAAAGGTAGGAACTGTGTATATGGGTTATAATGTGGCTTACAATATAAAATCATTACAGATCAGATGATTTTATCATTAGGATGAGATCAAAAACTCAGTTTTTTTGCAGTATAGAGATTACGTACCACCTCCGTTTGTTCTAAGACAATTTTAGCAGTTCTAGAAAGCAAGGGTAAAATCATTTTATAGTTGTCTCCAGTCTTCCATTGGGGACACTTTTCTGTTCTGATAACGTGTTTCAAAATCAATGTAGTTGAGATGACTGTATCAATAATACTTGTTCAACAATATGACAACCTAAAATGCCAATATCCCAGTGTAGGCCAGCGCCAAACTGTTTCAAGTAATCAATGAGGGATCTAAGAGATGGGGATGGAGGGTCCAAGCTTGCCTTTAACAGGAAAAGTCAAAATTTCCATATGTTCTGGATCTACTAATTGTTTTGTACAGTTTTCATTCAATGTAAAATCTTGTTTTTTTTTCATCCTAAGCCTAGAACAAGTTGCTGAGTTTACTCTTGGGTTGCAATAAACATTTCAGCTATGGTCTTTTTTCACATAGTTAAACATGAGAAAAAGACACTGTCAACTAATCATACAATCTATTTTAGTTTTTTTTGACCAATGATTTAGGGAATTCTCCCAAAGAGAACCTGTGCCTGGATTGTGCATGGCAAAGCAACAGGCATCTTCCCAGTTGCATTTTTTTTAAGGTCATTTTTACTGACATTTTTTAGTAATTTATGCAATACAAATATACACAATAGAAAAAAAAATCAAGTTCCCTATAATGATCTTAAGGGGTGACCCCAATCAAAACAATAACACAGTATCCAATAATTAAGATCAGTGCTATGTATTTCAATCTGTTTGATCACATTCGTAATGTATACTTAGGATGTTTAATCCATGGGGACCCCTATATGTAAAACTTGGTTATTGTACCTTCATTTTCAGCAAACAATTTTTCATATAAAACTTGCAGGTTTAACCTGCCTAATATATCACCTAATTTAGTGGCTTCAATACATTTCCAGGAAGCTGCTATGGTCTGTCTAGTGTGCCACCAATGGTCTATATTGCATTGGATATTGCTCAATCCCCAAATTAAGCAAAGTCAAAGAAAGGGTAGGTTGTAAAATTTTTCCTGTCACCTCCAACAACAACTTAAATATCTCATTCCAGATGTATTTTATACCTTTATAGTACCAAAAATATGGCTCGATGAGCCCACTTGGCCACATAACCGCCAACATTGTTGTGATACTGACAAATCATATTTCCCTATTACATATGGTGTTCTATACCACCTAACCAATATTTTGAGGTAGGATTCCCAGTGAGAAATAAAATGTGTTTATTTATAGGCAGATTGAATAGCCCTTTGACAATGTTCATTTAGGAGAGTTATATTCAATTCATTCTCCCTTTTAAAATAGCTGTCATCTTACAAAAATCTTGTTTCCCCTGGAGTGCTTGGTAAGCACTCCAATCGGAATACCTCTGTTTAGTTGAGATGTTCTATTAAAAAAACTCACTAATTGAGGTTGTGTAAATATAGTGATATATATATGGATAGGTCTTATGGAAATAGAGTATCCAACATAGAGAGTAAGCATCTGTAGGAGACATACCAAAGTAATGAAGTTTTTGTTGGAACAGTAGAGTAGATGGACAAGAGTGTATATCTTGAAAAGTATGGAGATTCAATTGTTTCCAGTGTCCAATATTGATGTTTTGAATCCTATATGAATATACATCAATTGGTATCGTAAATTCCATGGCCACTCCAGACCAAAATGAAAAGGCAGCTTGTATTGTTGAATAAGCAGGCAGCCCTATTGAAGAATCTATTGACTTTGACAGGAATAATGTCGCTAACTTCTTCTTCTTACAAAAAGAATGCTCCATAATCTAATAATAAATTCACTAAAAAAGTTTGTAATGCAGTCAATACTGATGCTTTATTATAATCATGTAAGTCTGGTAGTCCTAGGCCTCCAGTTTTCTTATGTTAAATCATAACTGCATGTCTAACCCTGGCTTTTCTATAGACCCAAACATATCTCATCAATAAATAGTGGCCTGCAACATTTCCGAAGGAAATGCACTAGTTTTAGCAGCTTCTTGAAAAACAGACTACAAGTAACAAGCCAATACTTCCTGAAATGCTTTAGAATATTTGCCTGGTAAACCATCCGCTCCTGGTGTTTTATTGGGCAGAAGCAACCTAATAACTTTCTGTATCTCCTCTACTCAAAAAGGTGAATTAAGCTGTTTTATGGCCACTTTAGACACTTTAGGTAGTTCCAACTTTCTAAAAATTTCTCAATCTCACCTATTTTTGGTTCGTGCACAAGCGAATCTTCCTTAAGATTAAAAAAAAAAAAACACATAACATGTAGTATTTACAAAATTCTTCTGCTATATCTTGCGGGTTCATAATTTATTAAAGTTTAATATTTGTTCCAGCTTTACACACAAATCGAGTTTTTGAACGTTGCACTCTATTCTTAAATTTAGCAGTCATAGGTTTGGATGCTTTATTACCTTGTATATATTGTTTTAACTGTAACTATTGAATAATTTGTGTATGGTTGTGTAGTAAAAATAATCTTCGTTCTTGTCTACAATTGAACAGTTGTTCTGTCAATTAAGCAGTAGGATTAATTTTATTTTCGCTTTCCAAGTATGAATAGTTTTAAAGAGTGAGGCCAATTGCTGGCCTCAGATCTCTTTATTTCTGGATGCCAGTTGAATCAAAATACCTCTTGTGTAGGCTTTATGGGCGTTCCACAATATAAAGTGAATTATATTTGAAGTATCATTAAAGTGAAAAAATGTATTTAAATTCCTACTTATTTGAGCAGAATGTTCCAAATCTGTAAAAAATCTCGGATTAGCCCGCCAGATCCTAGGAGATGTTGTATGATATTGGTCTTCTACGCTTGGAATCACGAATCATGATCTGACTAGGTAATATTGCCTGTTTCTATCCAAGAGATTTTCCCTAATAAGCTCATATACGTTAAAAATATATCCATACAGGAATATGAATTATGTGAGGCCAAATAATAAGTATTGTTTTTTTCTGATGCATGAAGGCATTGCCAAAAATCATATAGATTAAATTGCTCCAAAAAAGGTTGCAAAGTAATTCTTTTATATTGCTTTATTACTGAGACATCAAGCTGTGGATCAGAAACTACATTGAAGTCCCCACATATCAATAAATGTCCCTTCTGCACCTGTTGAACCTTTTTCATTACTGATCTCAAAAATCCTTATTGTCCAGTAATAGGGGGATGAATATTCACTGATGTAAATGGTACATTATTGATATAGCATGTTAATATGATATACCTAGCTGCAGGGTCTATGATAACTCTCATGCAATTCGAACGCTACAGTCTTGTTAATAGCTTTAAGTATAACTTTTCTTCTCTGTGTTGGCCAAAAAAATATGTGGAAAAAGTTTATGGGTAGATTTAGGAGGGCTAGACACCCAGAAATGTGTTTCCAGAGCACATAGATTAATTGCAGCCATGATGTTTGGCCGTGGACCACAACGCAGAGCGTTTGTGGGTTATTTGGCATTTTAGCATTAATTGTTAGAATTTTAACCATAAATCATCACTAATGAGTCTAGATCCATAGTACAAAGAGAATATACCTTTATCATGTCTTGATTATTACCTAACCCCCATGAAGCAACTAATGGGTCAATTTGTATTATATCTCTAGTCTTAAATATGAAAAACAAAAAAGAAAGTAGAAAAAAATCACAAAATAGAGAAAAAAAAAGTTTCCCCAACATAGGAAAAGCACTTCAGCACCTAAAGCCGTGAGTACTTGGAGGAAGGCAACAAATTATGTATCATCATGCAACAAGAGCCATACAAGTATTCCATACAAAAATGACACACTAAACATTAAAGAAGTATACTTTTCAGCCTAAATTTTCCACATTAACCCGGTCTTATATCAACTGTAAAGGACAGACCCAGTCTAATATTGAAACCCAGAGCCCTTGACATCTCTACATCACTTTGGAGTCTCCAGAGGTTTTCGTTGGACTTCTTGCCAATCCTTGTGCAGCCTCAAAGAGCGCTGTGTGGTGGGTGACAAGTCCTTTATTTCGAGGCCCTATTCCTACAGAAGATTAAGGCCAATTAAGACAAATATTAGGATCTTTACCGGGATCCCCTATCTATATAGGATATCCTTCAATCGGAGCACCCTAGTCACTGGTAGAAGCTGGCATCATGCCAAAATAGTTTCTTGCGATAAGTCCTCATACATCTTTTATATAAAAAAAATCACATCTCTAGGGATTGTAGCAGGTAAGTGTGGAGATTTTGTGACCCTGTGTACCCTGTCAATCACCAGTTCCCCCTGGGGTACATCTGGCAATACAAAAGAGATCAATTGTAAATATACCGGTAGTTCCGCCTGGGACACTGATTCTAAGAAACCACGGAATTGTAAACTGTTTTGGTGGGTCCTATCATCCTAAGTGATAATAGCATATCTTTAAGTACTGTGTGCACTATAGGGGTATTAGTAGTCGGGAAAATTTCAATGGGTTGTGCATCCTGTGTTATACTAGTGGGACTCAATTGCCCTTCAGAATCTCCTGTTTGCAAGGAATGATCAATCACAAAAGAGACATCAGTAACAAACAGGGTTAACGTACTCACCTAGTCTAGTTGTGGTGGAGTGGGCTGTACTTTGGACAAAACCTCTTTCTTTTCATTATCTCTCTTCTCTTTCCTTGTAAGTCAGGTTGTAGCAGCACCACTGCCAATTTGATCTTCCATCCCCATTGAATCAGTGACAAAAAAATCTGTAAATTTCCGCAGTCTGCTCTTTTCTCCCCTTAGTCATCTCTTTGGAAAAATTGTGGTGAGGCAGGGAGCAAAGTCTCAGATCTACACTGGCGTGCTGGAGGTCTCCCCTTGTTAAAAAAAAAAAAAAAAAAAAAAAAGCCACGAGGAGAGCTTATGCTAGGAATCTCTGCTTGTTTAAAAAAAAAAAAAAAAAATTAGGCATGAGGAAAGCTGTTTCAGCTACATCAATGAGCAGCCATTTGCCTGGAAGCAAGCCACAGCTACTGTGCAGCGTGACTTGGGAGCCGTGCCCCGTGGAGAGCTGTTTCAGGAAGCAGCCATCCATCTGGCAGCCGGGCACATTCAGTTGCATTTTCTTGCTTCTGTCAATCCATTCAACTAGTACAGGGGTCAGCAAACTTTTTTGGCTACTGGGCCATTTTAGGAGGTCAAGAGGGCACACTAGGCCTGACTTTCTCGAGTCCTGCGCTGATGGCTGCGCCCCCACCAGGAATGCCCCTGAAGGGAAATCCCTCTCCTCTGCAATGCATACGGAGGAGGGGGAACGCCCCTGAAAGGAAATCCTTCCCCTCTGACATGCATAGGGAGGTGAGGGAAAGTCACCCTACCACGATGGCAGAAGTGTTAACGTTGGCCGCGGTAAATAGGGAAGGGAGGCTCAAGAGCTGCATGCAGCTCTGTAGCTGCGGGTTGCCAACCCCTGCCGGCCAGGATTAGGCTGGATTGACCAGGGGGGCATTAGGCCGGAACAGACTACTAGCTAGGCCGTACCTGGCATAAAGGCTGGAGTTTGCCTACCCCTGATCTAGCACATACTAAACGACAATCCTGTAAGAAACTCTTTGATTACAAATGGCTATATTTCTTTGCTGCCCATCCCCATATACGTGGGTTGGGCCAACCTATAATGTACCAGTGTTGTGACATGCCCTTTCATACCTGGATATACCAGGTACATCCAGGTGGCTGAATGGAACAGATTGAAAGCAGAATATATAGGAGATGCCATCATTGGCCAAGATAAGTGAGAACTGTTTTTACACAGTAGAGTGAGATTGTTGATCTTTTCATCTTACTCCTAAAATAAAATAAGCTAAAATGGTATTATTTTTGTTGTTGTTTAGAAGACTAGTAGCAGAAGTGTCAAACATCCTTGCTACCCAAAAGGATACACAGCCAATATCACCCTGTCCTCTGTCTACAACAGTCCTTGTGTATTAACAATGCCAGATGATATAGGAGCCAATGTTGCAGTGGAGGGTACTGGAGATCCTTCTGAGTGCCAGATGGCAATAAAGAACATTTTCAACTTCTCTGCATGCTCAACTAAATCATGTTCTTTTAATGGCATCTACCAGCCACCTGTGGAGGGAGAATTTTACGTAAGTTATTCGTTTTATTTCTGCATTAGCTTTGATGTACTGTTTATAGAGAATGATTTCATATCATTGCATTGTGTCTTTTAAAAGACTAAATTTTTATACTGTTTCACATGAGGTATTTTTTTACTTTTTATTAATATTTAATAGGGGCATCCATGGCACATGATTTCCAAAACACTATTCCATTTAAAGAGAATGGATTGGAAGAGCTGTTTATCTCCAGATGCTAAATAAAACTTGATATGGCTTCTCTAAAAAAAAAAAAAACAGGCAGTGAAGACATAGGAGGGCAAGAGCTCTTAATTAAAAAGTTATGTGTATTGAAGTCCAGCTTGAGATACTGAGTTTTGTAATTAGTACACTTTGTTTTAACAGAGAAGCTTAAAATGTGTCAGGGGTCCTAGTAAATGATAATATACAGGATCAATATACATTCTCTAATACCATAGTGATTGTTGCCTTGGAACTTGTCATAGGCGCCAGATTTCTGTGATTATCATGCTAATTGGGAAGTGAATATTTACCCAGTCAGACTTTTTTTTTTTTTTTTAAACGGTATCTAGATTGCTATTCCTTCCTTGATTGCTCTTTCCTCAAAGAACAGCACAGCATCATCCTTGAGCTCAAGTCAAGTTTTCGGAGCCTCATTTTGAGCAAAGCAAGTATCTAGAGCAGAGGTCAGCAACTTTTTTTGGCCACTAAGCCATTTCAGGGGTAGGCAAGAGCACACTAGGCCGGACTCTCTTGAGTCCCGCCCTAATAGTTTCGCCCCACCAGGAACGCCCCCTGAAGAGAAGTCCCTCTCCTTTGCAATGCATACGGAGGAGAGGTAATGTTCCCTATTTACCCCGATGGCAGAAGTGTTAACGCTGTCCGGGGTAAATAGCGAAGGGAGCCACAACACGGAGGCTCAAAGGCTGCATGCAGCTTCCGGGCTCCGGCCCCCGTAGTTTGTTTTGGTTGCCGGCTGGTATTAGGCTGAATCGGCCAGGGGGCGTTAAGCCGAAACAAACTACCGGCTAAGTCATATCTTGCCTAGGCCGGAGTTTGCAGACCTCTGATCTAAAGGATAGTTCAGGTGATTTCCACTTCTTACAGTCATTTGCCTAAACTCAATGCTGATAATGGGCACTCCGTGCCTACTTTGCAATTAGCAGCAGTGTTTTCAGCCCACCATGTCAGCTCCTTTAGTTGGCTGTTGGGCTATTTATCTATTGATCTGTGGGGCGGTGAGACACTCTCAAATAATTAGGAGCCCAGTGACATGTAATGTCACGTAATAGTGTCAATCTCTGTAGTATCCTTGTGTTAGTTAGGGAAGGGGTGGAAGCCTTGATGCCTTGGTTATAAAGGAACAGAATTGAATTTGCTGGGCATCAGTCAACCTAGAAAAGTAACATGGCTTGATGACTGGTTGAGGAAACCTGTATGCTTTCAGTTATAGCTCTTGTTTTCAGCACCTAAAACCTGTTATCCAAATGTCATCAGGTATAAATATAAAAATTACATAAAGATATAGGGCAAGATTTATTTTTAAAACTTCTATACAGCTAGCATGACCACTACTCAACATAAAGGCCACATTGATAATTTCTTAGAAAAGCAAACAGTCCAAGGAAACAATCTCAGAAAAGGAACACAGTACTTGCTGCAGTTCTTCCTGGTTCTGATTACTCTACTCAGGAGATGTTTATGGAATATATCACATTCTGACACTACTCCAGTCCTAGTCCTCTAGGTCCTGAACCAACCTGCTTGACTTGGCCAAGTGGCCACTCTATACATGTGCTTCATGATGCTTTAAAAGGTTACGCTTAGTGCTGTCCCCTGCTGACTGTGCAATACCTCTGATTCTCAACATACAAATAGTTAACAGTTAACCCCAATAATTTATTAATTTGTCCTGTTTTTGTCTTTAGGCTTTTTCTGCATTTTATTACACTTTCAACTTCTTGAATCTGACCTATGGACAGTCTTTGAGTATGGCTAACAGTTCCATATGGAATTTCTGCACCCGGGAATGGAATGAGGTATAGTAAAATGTTTGGATAGCACATATTCAGACTTGGCACCCAATGAATGCCATTTTGCTAATATCACTTATTTTACCTAAGAACATTTTTTTACCTACCCTTTTCTGGACTAGATTATAGTCGCAATAGTTTAATCGGAATTTTTGTATTGTTAATAATGTTCCTAATATAAATCCACCCTGGACAGAAGTTAGAAACACAAGTCAAGGATATCCTACTTTTATAAAAAGTAGGAAACCTACCTGCAAGAAGAATTAAAAAGAACAGAACAAAATACAATTAAATAGTATACTAATTGATTACTCACAATTAGAATATACTGTCATATTTGTCAAATGGGAAAAAAAAGAAAAAAAATTGCATCAGAAATATATTGACAGTCAACAATCTAAGAATATAGAAGGAAAAGTAATACCCAGATAAAAGGTGGTTAAAATATTAATGTCATGTATAGAAGAGACAGTTTTTAATCCAGTGTGTTATTTATTTATTTCTTACCTGTAATTGGGGTGCAATTGATACACAGCTCAAAAATTTTTTTTTCACTTGCCAAGGATTTCTCAATATAATTAGTGTTTTTCAGGTCTGCTGAATCCAGAAATGACATCAGTTTCATTGAGATGGCTCTAGTTCCTGTGATACAGGAGTTAGAATAGACGATTTTACCAACAACAAATGTTAACACAGCATAATATTAGCAATCTTTATTTACACTGATGTTTTGCATTTTAGATAATAAATGTAGCATTATTTTCATAAAACTTTCATTTGCCAATTTTTTTTTTATTCGTACATTTTCTTTTTTTTACAGAAATAGGAGTTCTTCAAGAAAAAGTTGTTTAAATGACCCTACTGTATTTTGCTACATTTGTAGTGCATATTCTCAGCAAAAATAAAGAAACATTACAGAATTTGTGAAACAAGCATATCTTGCATATTTTGGTATTAAACTGGGGGCCCAAGATAAGTATTTGTCTCCAATTATGCAAAACTTGTGTAGAGTGTCTACGTCAGTGGAAAAATGGAAAACTGAAAAGTTTGACATTTGGTGTACTATGGTATGGGGAGAGGCCAAAATCAGCATAATGATTGTAATTTTTGTGCTGTGAAAGTAAAAGGTTTTTAATTTTTACAAGATAAACAGGTGGGAGTATCCTGATTTGGAATCAGCAAGACAACCTGTGCCACATGGTGCCCATACCAGTGTTCACTACACTACCTGATATTCCTGTATCCAACATGGAGGATATACAGGGTTTGGAGTGTAATCCAGGAGTTAACAGTGGAAGTGAAAATGAAAGAAGTCCTTGATCAAACCAGAAGTTACCCCAAGAAGAGATTAATGATTTAATATGTGACCTAAGTCTGTCAAAACAAGTATCTGAACTTTTAGCATCCAGGCTAAAAGAAAAGAACCGTCTGAGACAGGAAGATAAAATAATGGTTTATAGGACAAGAGAGGACACTCCCACCATATTTTAGTGAAGATGGAGACTTTGTGTACTGTTGTAACATCCCTGGACTACTAGCCCATATGGAAGTACCAGAATACTGAGCAGAAAACTGGCCGCTTTTCATAGACAGTTCAACTCAGTTTGAAATCTGTTTTACTGCATAATGGCAACTGCTATGCATTAATTCCAATTGGTCACTCAAAAAAACTTAAAGAATATGAAAATATCAAAATGGTCTTACAAAGACTTTGCTATCATGAACACCAATGGTCCATATGTGTTGTTTTAAAAATGGTGAACTTCCTACTTGGACAGCAAAGTGGATACACAAAGTACCCATGTTTCATCTGCTTGTGGGATAGTAGAGCAAAGTTTGATCACTGGGAAAAAAGTGACATGGCCTCCAAGGGAAAACATGAAAAAACAGGCAGGGAACATCATTAACGAGCCAATGGATGACAAAGAAAAAATCATTCTCCCTCCACTACACATAAAGTTGAAATTAATGAAGCAATTTGTTAGAGCTCTGAACAAGGATGGTGATTGCTCCAAATACATTTGTGGATTCTTCCCTGGATTGAGAGCTGAAAAATTAAAGCAGGAATCGTTGATGGACCCCAGATTCGAAAAATGATAAATGATTCAAATTTCACAAGTTACATGACTGATACTGAAGCTTCTGCCTGCCACAACTATGTCATGGTTGTCAAGAACTTCTTGGGTAACCATAAAACACAAAATTATGAACTGGTACAAAATGTGCTCTTAAACTTTAATAAATTGTGTGCTATTATGAACATAAAGGTACACTATCTCCATAGCCATTTGCAAACATTTCCAGAAAACCCTGGCGATTTCAGTGAGGAACAAGGGGAGAGGTTCCATCAAGATATAAAGGTGATAGAACAAAGGTATCAGGGCAGATGGGATAGACACATGATGGCAGACTACTGCTGGAGCCTTCATTGTGGTTGTCCTGATCATCGGCATAAAAAGGAAATCATACAAACTGAGTTTTTCAATGACTACTTTGTGATTAGTTCTGTACATATACTGAATATAGAATATATTGACACTAAGTATTTAAAAAATATAATTTTATATACATGGGCATATCTAGTTTATTTTTTTGCATAATTTGCATGTTTTATTAGTTTACAATAAGGTTATTATTGAGGTAATTATTTAAAAAAACTAGAGCCAATCTAGCAAAACCAATACCATATTTGGAATCTGTGCATCAAACATAACCTAAAATTAGTTTAATCTGTTTGGCAAGAAATGTTTGTTGACCAGTGTTATATTTGGTCTTGTAAATAATAAACAGCAATCATCAGTAAAATTATTGGGCAAAAACCAAAATATTCTTTTAAAATCGGTCTATAAATTGGATTTCTGCAAGCTTACATTATGTATCATGTTTCAAATTTGTGTTGGGCCATACTTTGGACTCCTATTACTACAGCTGAAAACATTTTTCAATAGAGAGATAATAAGCCTTGTAATAACATAAAAGCACATTTTGAATCCACAACTTATTAGGAAATGAGAATTTATGGCAGAAGAGACATTTAGGACCTGATTTATTAAAGCTCTCAAAGGCTCTAGAGGATACATTTTCATCAGTAAAGCTGGGTGATCCAGGAAACCTGGAATGGATCTGGTCCAGGATTCAAAACATTTGCTAGTAACTAGCTAATGACTTTAAAGAAATTGATTCCAGGTTTGCTGGATCACCCAGCTTCACTGACAAAAGTGTATCTACATCAGACCCTACCTGCTACCATGTGTGTATTTCTGCTTTATTATAATGCTGAGAACTGTGACAAGATAGCTACTAGTGGGGATGTGAGAATGGGTTTACTGGTCCTTCATTGTGTGACTTAATTTAAAATTGGTCAAAACAGTCACATTTTTAAATCGAGTAAGGAACAATAGGGAATGAAAATTGATTGGGGAAAAGAACTGTACATTGAAAAATTGTGTTTGATATACATATATCCCAATACTATGCTCTTCACTATTCCTCACTTGATTTAAGAATATTTGATTGTTCTTTGAATATTGATATGCACTTGAGCATTTTGCTACAATGTAAGCTGTGTATTATTTCTGGTCTGTCTGGTAACTATGTATCTGGATGCCAATTTAAAAAAATAAGGTAAGTTAACTTCATAATTTGGATTGGTTAAAAAACAAGTGGATTGTATATGACATTGTTGTAGTTGATTGCCAAGAATGAATTCAAACAATCTTTAAAGCTGTTGGTTAAAAATATTCGTAGAAAGTTACATGTGTATGTCTGTATTTAGCTCAGTAGCTCATTAAGTACAAACTTTCTGTAAATGTGCCCCTTATATCTTAACAATGTATTGATTTGTTGCCTCTAGCTCACTGATAGTTTTCCTGGTGAGAGCAGGAAGAGACTACTGGACTACTGCAGTTCGGCAATGTACATACTGACCCTACTGGTGGACGGGTACAAGTTTGACAGTCGGACGTGGAACAACATACGCTTTGCAAAGCAGGTGTGTGCGATATACCTGTAGCCACTGATATACAATAGGTTTTATCTGGAGTAGGATCAATTATCTGTCACCTGTTGTTTCATCCTATAGTATTTATGACTGAACAAGGTCAGCTTGGGGGATCTGAATACATACAAATACCTGACACTAAACATGTAAATTAATTATTAAGCAGAATTATTTTTCAATTAGTGATTGCTGCTGGCCTTGGGTTTTATTAGGAAAAAGTTTCCTTCCTGACCTCTAGTGGCAAAAGGGGTAAATCACAGATCCACCACAGTTACATAGTTGCATATTCAGGTGGACTACAATTGTGCTTCACAAGTTCCATATGTGGTCCATGCCATTGTTCTTCATTGTGTAAGGTAGCCCAAAGCACTGTACAGTATTGAGAAAACATTAGATTTTTTTGTGTTGACAGCTCATACACAATAATTTGGATGCCTTAATATAACAGGTACTGTGTATTTAGTACATATTTGTTAACATACCACAACAGAATACTGAAATGTGAATTCAGCCTAAGTGAAACTTTTTTTCTCAATAAGCTGGTTCGGATATCCAAAGAAACCCTGGGCTTATGAATTTCTGGGTTAATAATTAAAACTCCGAGTACTGGAGATGTTAGCATGGAGTATAAAAATATGATGCTCAATTCTATATATTCTGATCTAATATGTATTTAACATGAAAAACCCCTAGTTATGCAAACACATCTTGATTTTTCTCATCAGGCTGGAAATGCTGATGTTGGATGGACCCTGGGATACATGCTGAACATGACCAACAGGATCCCATCTGAAGGCCCCTGTCTACTAAAGGCTCACTATTACAACCTTTGGGTGGCTGCAATTTTCTTTATTGTGCTGAGTGTGATGGCAGGACTGGTGGCTGCTCCACTGCATTGTTACTTCCGGAATGCTTGCTCAGGCCAAGGGGGATGGCCATGAAGCCATTGAACAAAGGACTACCATAACTAAAAAACTGAAAATAACTTATAAGCCATGCGGATTACTTAATTGCTCCATGTGGTACATTTGGTAACATTTTTGTTTAATGTGTAGTCTGACCTATTTTGACTTTTTACTGAACTCACTAAAGAAATTTCTAATACTCTAAGTAGAGATGGATGTAGTGATTTAAATTGCAAAGACTGAAATAGATGTACAATATCAGGTTAATAAGAACTTTACAACTACTTCTCAAACACTGGTGCAAGTAGCTTAAAGTGGTCTAAACAATAAGTCACCAAGAAGTAGTGGTAAGTGACCAAATGCAAAATCCTGGTTCCTTTTTTTTTTTTTTTTTGCTTTATTCTGCACAGCACCTCATAGTGTAGAGCTCTGCTCTGTATGCAGTGGTGCCGCATACAGAGCCAGCTACAGGGAACAATGTAAATCTTGTGCATTACACCATTATTGGCCATCCAATACCCAAAGAATATTGCTGTGGAGGCAGTGTCCATGCTGGTCGATTCCTAGGACGTGGTGATTGCAGAAGCTCAGACTCACCAACAAGTCTAGTTCCACCTTAATGTTCTCCATGTGAGTGAAAAAGGTTGGATATGTTCCTGACACTATTGTGAACTCTGGTGCTTTTTAGAAAAGTGATGAATTGTCTTCAGCATTAGTCCAGTTGCTTTACCCAATGATATGTTTTGTTCATATCATCATTTCCTAAATGCAATTATCTATGTGAATCATTAAAAGGTGATTAATCTGAACCATTCGGTGCACTGTTTTCTTTTTCCTTAAAATCCTGTTACATGGCCTTTAAATATATGAGGCACATATAAGGTTGGGCAGTCCTTCCTAGGTACCAGTGTATCAAATCCATACTTGGTTAAAAAAACATCTTCACAGACATATTCTTTATAACAACTTTATTTTTATGATTATAGCTGAGTTTGCCATTAGACAGTTGAAGGAATTGCGCCTTGGGCCCAGTTTTTTGTAGGGTGTACAGATGATGGAAAATGTAAAAACCAAAACAAAAACAATAAAAGAACCTAAATGAAACAAAAAGTTTAGTCGTTCATAGATCTGACATATCTTAAATACAATCTAAAAGTGTCATGAACCTAAAGTGGAAATAAACCCTTCTATCCGTTACAGCCATGTATGGCACCATTTTGGCTTCTGCCTAGATCTGCAGTTGCACATATGACCCGTTATGACACTAGCCATTTAAACTTTTAAGTTTAACAGCGCTGATCTAAGTACACTGGCAACTTTACCAGGAGTATGCCCCAAAACATAACTTTTTTGGGAAAATGTTTATATGGTGGATTTAGTTCTGCTTTAAGATGTGATAAGACACATTTTAAATTCCATTAATTTATGGTTTAAAATGTTTTTATTGAGAGATTTTTACAAAACAAGAGAAATAATGAAAACATTTAACATTTTCAACAAAGATGTATATCTGGTAAATCAATAAATTAAATTATACAAATAAAACAAAAGGGGAAATATCAGCGATTACAATTGTTTCAAATGTTACAGAACAGTATAGCAGAGAGGTGGGGGAACGTATGGTGAGGACCCAAGAAAATCTACATTCATTTTAAACTTGGCCTCCAGTGCTCATATCAGGTGTGCTTCCAACTTGGTCAATTTTGCCACTGTATTACTGCTAGCAAAATTCACATGATTGGTTCCTTGGCAAGGGCTTCTAAAAAGTATGATGTCCTACCACAGTGACCATGTGGCAGGACTTTTGTACAACAGAATCTTTGAGTGAGTGGGAAAGACATATGTAACTGTTTGTAGACATTTCACTTCAAGTCATGGGTCTACTTAAAATGGTAACTTTGACATCCTGATCTTGGTCAGTCTGGTGATACATATATACATTCATTCATTAACAATAGTAGAATATTAGGGAATCAAAGTATTTACTGATAGTAAATGCAACACTTATAATCGCGTCTCTTCTTACAAGCTAAATAAAAAACTCAGGTATGCTTTTCCTTTAGGTCTCACTCAAGTCTTGTAGCAAAACACCTAGGGAATATACCGACACTTCCATTGCAATGACCTTCCAACCATTCTTCATTCACTGTCAAGTGAAAAAAATAACAGGGAGTAGAGACTACAGTTTTTCGACATACATGTAGGTTATAATATTTAAATACAGTAATAAATAATTTTACTTTGTGTGTTTTTAAACATGTTTCTATACTTTAGATTTAGTGTATATTACTTATTGCATGTGCATCTTGCACCATACTGCTGCACAAAGATTGTATTATTCTGCACCTCCTTTTCCTGTAACTCTATTAGACAAGATTTGTCTGTCTATACACAATATGATTTCTGCTGTACCTATTAATCTGCAAGAAAATGAAAGGTAGTATGGTATGGATTGCAGTGCCATGAAGTACAGCTAGCCACAACTAAACTGTTTTATTTTCACACTCTTAAAACATTCAATATGTATTTTTTTCAAACCCACAGACAACTAAAATTACCAGCTACAGACTGCGTGGGGAGCTGGGTGTCACTTAAAGGGGAAGAAACTTTCCCCATAGTGAAGTCATGATGCCAGAACCTGCCCACTCTCCCATCGCAGATCTGAGCCTGAGATGGGAAAGTAGGCCAGGTTGTGTCCAGAGACACAACCAGCCCACTTCCCTGGGTCTGCAATCCGTACAGGGGACATGGTCCGCGTCTCTTGCTGGTGTGCTCCCCCAAGGAGGTCTTTCTTACCCTGCTCAGGGGCGCACCGGCCAGAGCCACGGACCACCAAAATTTTCTCTGTGGTTGGCGATCGCTTATGTATGATATAGTTGTGGTCAATATATACATTAGCTTTAAAGTGACAGATGTCATAATACAAATGCAGATTAACAGGTTGGGAAACACATACTAGTCACATGCCTTCACAGATCACAAGTACAATATTGCATAAGTGGTGTCTGGGGAGAACTGGGTAGGGGATAATTTTGCCCCCAGCACAGTATTAGGCATATATTCCGCAGATGGCTCAGCACAGCCCGGAATCAGTGATAACTGTTCGGTATAATATAGCTACCTGCTCCACATTCAAACCTGTAATCACAAAAAAAGTTCTCCAACACCAATGATGTTAGTGACCATGAGATGCCATATAAATAAATGCCAAGAACAGCAAAAGAAAATGGTGCTGAAAGATTTTTAAAGGGCAGGTCACAATAAACCATGTACAGTACTTTGAAAACACTCATCATTGAACATACCTACCAACCAAAGCAGAACCATGCCACGCTTTCAAAGCCCACAGAAATGTAAATGATGTATAAGAACAACATCAGAAAACCTCTCCCCTGGTTGAGGATAAATGAACAAGGAAGTAACATATATTACCTTCTGAGAGGATATCAATGATTTGGCCTTGATTGAAGGTCAGATCTTCTGGTCCTTCTGAAGAGTATTGGTAGATGGATCTCATTTGATATAGGATCGGTCTACCCAGGCAATTATTTGTGTCCTAAATATATATATATATATATATATATAATATAAGATTAATATACTCCCCCAATATTCATTATATAGCTAAATGTATCCCCACCCATTTATTGCAATTGCCTTCAGCTGACTAAGCACAGAGTAATGCAATTTTTACCAGCTAACACTGCTGGCCGATCGTGAACAATTCAATGCTTCCTACATGGCAGCAATGGTGTTGGATAATATCATAGTGGATTAAAAGACCTGCAAGGCCAATTAACCTCAGCTTAACTGATGCACATGGTGCCAGCTTTACTTAACCTTAGTGGCTGACACACATCAGCAATGGTATTAACATAGTAATATTAGAATATTAGTTATATTAGAAAAAAAGCAAAAATGAATAAATGTTTCTGGCTTCATTTACCTTACAACAAAGCAAGAGCTTCTTCTGGTTGGCTTGTTTCAACATTACCTTGAGGTCTGCATCTCCTTTTACTGGGATTACCTGTTTCCCCTCAGAGTCCCTGTAACTGATAACAAACCATCCAATCACAACAATGCTGACATCTGGGGCAGGTTAAAGACTACATTGTCCCATTTGGCTGTATATATTAACTTCTTTGTAAAATTCTATTCCAACCAATATCATTGGTTAGGGGTCTCATTACATCTGCTTAGGACTGAGTATGAAATGCCTAGGTTAGGGGGCAATAGTTATAAGGCTAAAGTAAACCTCTGGTTTGCCCATGCCAGACAGACCCTTATGTGATAAGCACCAACAATGTCATGTGGGAGGAAGGAGAGTGAGACTCAATAAAATCTGGAAGTACGGGTGATTTTCATTCTGTGTTTATTGACTGTACAACTGTGGATGGTAAGTCTGAAATTCACATTTAGGTAATAACAAGTCCACCCCCCAACCCTCTATCATTTGTTAATGAAAAAATCTCACTTTAAGCTGCATACTTAGTCAGTGTTCATATTTTGGTTTTCGTACCTCAGTTGGATATTAATCTGCTCTTCATGTTGCTTTAACTTTTGTCTTAGATGATGCTGTAGTTCAGTATAAGTAATGTCCTGTCTTACTGACAGGTTTATAGTGAACTCCGTGTGTACTTGTAATGTAACTAGGCTGTCTTCTCCATCTACAGGCTCCGTTTTGCACATTTGGCCTTCTTGCTTGGCCTGGAGGAAGAAATTAAATGGTCATAATGGTGCAACCAATAGTGAGTGAATAGTGTTGGTAGGTTTTAGAGTAGTCAGAGGATAAAAAAACATATGCCAGTTTCTGTAATTACTCAAGAAAGATGCAATCGGAGATTCACAAGACAATCCTAAGGGTGCCTTAAGAATAGATGTTGTTCTCTAAAAATTGATGCAAGTCTCAAAAAATGAAAGTAAATCCAAAATGTTAAATTTATCCCAAGAACAAGGGACAACAGTGTAAAAGGGGAACTCTATTCTTTCCTAAAATTTTCTGTCATATCCGGGACAGAAATTGAAAGTAATTTTCCAAATAGTACTTAAGGAGCAGGACCAACAAAAAAATTATAATATTATGACAGCAATAGCTATAGATACGTTTAGATTGACAGATGTACATGCAAATGTAATCAGTGGCCTTCAGGCAAAATGCCTGAACTATGTGCTATATATGGAAAATAGCTGGACATAACCTTGGGCTTCCCTTACTGGCATGTGGATAGTAGAAGGTACCACAGTATTACCAAGGTGTATGTGGTTATAAAAAATAAGCAAAAATTAAATATTTTTACTAAGTACCACATTTGTTTTTGTACATCAAAAAATATTAGGATATTAGGAATAACAAATTAAACAATCCAAAACAATGGCCTAGTAAGGACGGCCTAGTTTTACCTTGCAGGTAAGGAGACAGTAAATGCTACGTTAAATAGTACAGTTTAAGCTTTTCTTTGAATCAACAATGTTTTAATTAGACCTTTTTTTAACTTTTTATGTGAATGTAAATATATGAAAAAACTTTTTATTGCAAAAACTTTGTGTTATGGGTCTGGGTTCCTTAGAGTATTTCCTATACACTTTTTGAATGCTAAACTTTCCTTTGTTAACTGAAATTTTTTGAAAACAGAAAAAGAGCTAATCAGATTTACAAGCTTTTGTAAATCTGCCTGTCAGCCATCTCATCATGGATGGCTGACATTTTTCTGAAACTCAACCAGGACAAAACAGAACTCAACATCTTTCCCCACCCCCTCACATTCCAAATCTCCAAATCTGACATTTTTCTAACTGTTGATAACACTGTTATCCGTCCCTCCCCTCAGGCACTTTGTCTTGGCGTCACCTTCGATTCTTCCTTCTCTTTTACCCCCCATATTCAGAACATTTCCAGGTCGTTTTTTTCACCTGCTCAACATCTCCAAAATTGGTCCCTACGTGTTCCCAGAGACAACTAAACTCCTTGTACATGCTCTTATCATCTCTCGTCTGGACTATTGTAACATCCTTCTCTCTGGTATTCCACTAACCCAACTCTCTCCTCTACAATCTATTATAAACACTGCAGTTAGACTTATCCATCCTTCTCACCATTCCTCTTCTGATTCCTCTCTTTGTAGTTTTCTTCACTGGCTTCCATTTCACCTTAAAATGAAGTTCAAGCTCCTGTGCTTTGCCTTCAAATTCCTCCACAGATCTTGTCCCACTTACCTTTCTGACCTAATAGAAAAATACCCCCCAACTGCTCTCTTCGCTCCTCCAATGACCTACTAATGACTTCCTCACTCATAACCTCTGCATATGGAATGGTCTTCCTTGTCCCATTCCTCTTGCTTCTACCTTCTGTTCATTTAACCACCTGGGCGTTACACTGATGTCTAGATTTCTGTACCAAAAGCATTACAGGTTTTAATGAATTTTTTTTTTTTAAATTGTAGACCTGTAACTTACAGAAATATGTCCGAACAGGGTTCTAGTAGATATCATGAATATAAAAAATGTTTCTTCTAAGGAAAGGACACCCGACGCTGGAGGACGACGCTGGAACACGACGATGGACGATCACAGTGGGACCAGGTAAGTGATCGCTAAACCCGAACTTTTCTCACTGTATTTTCATACAGTGAGAAAAGTACGGGCTTAACGATAATTACAACTTTTCTTAGATGGGAAAAGTACGGGCTTAACCGTTGGGAGGTTAAAAGATCACTCAAAACACATATTTTCAAATTTGCCTACTTGTCTTTCTCTGTCTCTTAAAACCCTCACTACTTGCCCACCATTCCATATTCTAGTGTGCGCTGCTACCCCCACCTCTTAGATTGTAAACTCTTCTGGGCAGGGTCCTCTCCTCCTCATGTCACTGTCTGTATCCGTCTGTCATTTGCAACCCCTTTTTAATGTACAGTGCTGCATAATATGTTGGCGCTAAATAAATAGTAATGATAATAGTAACATTGGTACACTTAAGCTGTAAGCTATTGGGTTTCTGCACCACTGCCCTTCTTCCAGATCTCAAGTTCTGAATCGACCTGCAAATTCAGGTCATTACCTGACTTCCTATTGTAGTTCTTGGAGGAGGAACTTGATTGTAAATGGTTGTTAAATAAGGAAAATCATTGTGTATACTTACTGGTGTAATCTGTTGGTTGCTTATTGGTGAACTCTGCAAAGGGACCACCATCTCCACATTTTGAAAGGGCTTTTGTGGACCAGTTTTCTCCATCACGGTTTCTGGTGTAGAAGAGGGTGTCATATTTACAAAATAAGGTGTAAAAGGCTTTATCTCTTCTAATAATCTAGGATAGACAGATGCATCTGACAAATGCTTTTCTGTAGGAGGGACACATGAGTTTGTGTGGTTCTCTCTAGAAGAATCATCCATGAATGGTTCCTCTCTTCTAACCTTATGGAAAAAAAGATGTACACATATATCACCATATATTATGAGACAATTTATTGAGCATTGTAAGAACCCAATATAATTTTCTTATTTTAACATAAGACTTGGGCACTGATCAATGTTTAATAGCTGACTGGAACTTGTGTTACAACCAATTGCAGACTGGACAGTGACAAATGTTATAAATCAGTAAGCTACAGTTTAGCTTCCCTAGTTAGTTTTCAGTCTTCTTTTAATGTGGCAAGTTCCCATAGTTAGACCTTTCCCCACAGGGAAAGGCTTAAACACCAAAAAGTGGTCAGGGAAGTGAGGTGAGTAGGAACACTGAAAAACCCAGGTGTACAGCAGGGAGATTCCACTGCTGGAATATCCAAGAAGCAAAGAGCTGGTACCAATAAATGTCGAGATAGCTCTTTTTAAGCAAACATATTTTTTATTTAGCTTACTGGCCAGTCACAGTTTATTATTACTATGTTAATACCTTATTTACAACAAATTAGTACCTCTTTGTGTTCTGGTGGACCAGGTCTCTTCCATACATCCAGAGCTGGTGATGGATTACCAGGATAAAACAGACACCATGTAAATCAGGGTATCTATAACAGAATACAAGACAAATGAAACACATTTTTTACAGCTCACCAGTGGGCTTGACATTGGGCCTGGTCGGAGGCATCTTTGTAGGGGGCAGAGGGATTCCATTATTCATTTTCTGCAAAAAGAAGAAATTAAATAGGAAGAATAAAATAGAAGAATAAATTACTATTGTGTGAAATCAATAAATTAAATCCTACTGCAATAAGGCAAACACAGCAAGGGTGCCTAAATTACACATTACCAAAATCTGAGTCTTGTTCAATCTACGGCAGCCAGATTTTGGAAAATCCCTCAAACATGGTACCTGTATCTGCTACCTAATATCTAAGTTTCCTATGCATATTGTATCACCAATAGATTTAACCATACAAAGCAAGTTTAAATTTGATTGGTTATTGTTAACAATTTTTTGATATTGATATTTTGATGCATCAAGCTTTCTGTATTGGTGGGACAACAAAAGCATGCTGTGAATTTTATTTTTACAGCATAGTAATGAATCTACAAAAGGTTCTCATCCAAGATAATAAAGAAATACAAAAAAAAATACATTGCACATTTCACTTTAAAGTGTAAAAATGTGTCACAATCAGATTTATGCTGTCAGCTGTCATGTGTTTCTTTGACATACAGGGAGGGGAATAATACCTTCTAACTATTGAGTGAACAAACCTGTAAGACTGCCAGTAACAAATTATTTAATAGTAAACAACAAAATGCTAAATTTCAAATTTCATTTCAAATTTTAAGCTTTCCTTAAGAACAGGACAATGTGACATTACCTGGAAAACTTCCACCAGCCACAACTTACTGTGTAATTATGTTTTTTTTTCACATGGATGACATAACTTTGTAAAGGCATGAAGGTTACCAATACAAACAACAAGGAGCTGAGAGATGGATTTTACTTGTTTGTTATGCCAGAAGGTAATTATTCAGAACCTAATTAGAGGATGATTTCAGACTAGTCTTATTTTAAAGCAGTACTGCTGCAGTTAACTGCATTTAGCCACCCCTGCTGCAGTTAACTGCATTTAGTAATGCTGCTTGCAGTAGCATTGATGCATTTTTTGAGGCTATCTGCAGCACCTAAAACCAGTAAATAATTCCTGGACTCCTAGAGGTTGCCAATAGATGCCTGGAAGTAGCAAATGCCAGTTTTTTTCTGTTTTGTGTTTTTAAATGTAAGTTTTTTAAAATAAACAAAAAGAAAACAAAAAATGGAACATACAAAAGTCTGAACCAAAATATCAGGCATTTCTTTCAAATTGGTGTCATAACATACAATAAGTATAAACAGCAGGAAGTAAATACAAATCAATAGTAATCAGGCTATGGGGGTGACTGTTTTGGGTTATCTGAACTCTCCCACCAGACCCATCATTATGCAACCTTGACTTTATCTGCACCAACTGTAGTAAATGTGGGATCCTATGTAAGGTCCACTATAGTTTTGTAACACCTAGTAGAAAAAGAATTTAGTGTAGGCCTGGTCTAAAGATAAGAATAAACTGAATAGAAACAAGAGATTGTTAAATAAAAGTAAGGAAAGGAAAGAAGAAAAAGGAGGGAAAGTAAGGGTCCTGAATTTCATTAGGGAGTCAAAGAGTATTGTCTTCGTTAATCTTCGTTAATTCAGTGTCATATAGCACCTGAGGAAACTGGTTGATCCCAAGGGGCCCATATCATTCAGCAAATGGGTCACTGGGTCTAGTTTAGTGGGGGTTTACATGATTCTGATAAGGAGTTTATTAACCCCAGACCAATAGGGCACTTTTTTTGAGCAACTCCAGAAAATATAAAAAAAGGGTTCCTACCCGAGAAATTCATCTGCAATAAATTGCTACTGGATGGGTATATGGCATGGATGAGAATTTTATAAGCATTTTCCCTATATAATGTGCACACTTAGCACCTTTGGGCTTTACAACATATAACCTAGTTCTAATGGGAGCTCCCTGCCTAGTGTGTGGCTTTCTATTTAGTCATGTAAGCAAATCTGATAAAAGGCACCGCAGGTTCAGCGGTAAATATCCAAGAAATCTCTGAATACCATAGTCCTGGAATAGTGGGGCCAAATGGGTGAGCACTGAATCTAAAAGGGTAAGCTGGGCAGTATTGGGTACATAAACATTGCACAGCATAACTGCTGTATTATCCAACATACCTTGCAGTATTATATACTTACCTTCTTGATCTATTAATAAATTCTAAAGAGTATCAGACACCTTAAAAATTATTGCCACTCCCGAAGATTTCTTGCATTTAGCAAGTCCATAAATACTTGTGGGTAATGGCATCTCGCAAATTTAAAAGTACCCAAGTTATCTAAGTGCGTTCCTTGAAGAAATGCAATATCAGCTTGTTGCTGCCGGAATGCCTGGAGTGTTAAATGGCGTTTGACATTGGAGTTGAGCCTTTTATCATTCAGAGAGACTAATCAAGCTAAATTGGTTTAGGAAAAGGGTGTTGTATCAAAAAGCACCAAAACCCATATGCCGCCCCTACTTCTACAATAGCAATGGGTATTTGCTCGATGGATTTGATCCCAAATGTGAGAGGCCTAAAAGGAGATTTTGAAAAAAGAACACTTAGAAAAAGAAACAGAAAAAAGGGAAAAACATAAAACCTATAGAAAAGAAAATTAACCTACTAACCGATCGGTAAAGGCTAGTCCAGCGTTTAAATTACATTTTTAATTTGTTTTTACTTTAGGTTTAAATTGTGAATTGTTGTACTTTGCGAACTTTGTTTTGAGGAATGTTATATGATCAAAATGTTTTTTCCTCATCAATATTATGATTAATTGGAAGTTGGTTGTACCAGGTTTACCCAAGAACATTGAGCCTGATTCATCAGGCCAAATTGGAAGCTCGCTCGTGCACGCGTATTCGTGATCCGGAATCAGACACCAAAAACCTATTTATAAACCCAATTTCAGCCAGCGAAAATACGCTGGCGTATGTTACAGGAAGTTATCAACTAAAATGATAGCTCGCTCCGAGCCGCGCATCTCCAGCAGCTTGACACTGACGAGCTTGCATTAAAAATCACTGTTCCCCTAAAACATTATTCTTTCTAATGGCACCCATCTTACATTTAGCCCTAAATAAAAATGTTTAGGGTGTCAAATGTTTCAAACATATATATTAGCTAAGAAATAGGCATATTTTTAAATGACCCATTCTTTTCAGGTTCGGAAAGAGTTAACTGTTTTCAGCACTTTACATAGAGGCCTACCTATAAGGCTTACGATGCCTGCCCCGAGGATCTGCCTGGTGATAAATTCCTGCGTACTCTAGCAGGTGAGAGCTCACTTTTGACAGCGGACTAGATCTTTATACAAAAATCCCAAACACACACGCGTTTCCTTTTTATTATTATTATTATTATTATTGATATTATTATTAATAAACAGGATTTATATAGTGCCAACATATTATGCATCACTGTACATTAAATAGGGATTTCAAATGACAGACTAATACAGACAGTGATACAGGAGGAGAGGACCCTGCCCCGAAGAGCTTACAATCTAGTAGGTGGGGGAATTTCACACGGAATGGGCACGGAGTAGATCAGAGGGAATTGGGTCAAGTGGACATGTAGTAGACGGAGATGATGAGAGATATCTATCTATTTTTATATATATAAATATATATATATATATAGTATAGATATCTATGATAAATATATAAATAAATAATAATATAGTCTAAAATATGAAAATATTTAAATATTTAGAAATATTTATGTATTTTCATACTATATTAATATGTAGTGGTTTAAAATTATATATAAAGAATATAAAGCTGAAAGGGTTAACATATGTGTAAAAAAAAAGACAAGGCTTTAATGTTAAAGTTTTTTTTAAAAAATGTGTGTGTTTGGTGTAACTTGTAAACTTTTTTTTACAGGTTATCCCACAATGGCAGGATGATTCCCAAAGCTGCATTCATTCATGGGCACAGCTGTGAGACTATTGATAGTGTGGGATCCCCAGGTGCTAGGGGTTACGTGAGGACATCTCCCCATTCAGCTCTAGTGATGAAAAGATGAAGAGGGGAAACCCTGATGATGGCGCAAGCATCATAAGGTATCCCCTTTGCTCAGCCAATCAAGGAGCACTAGAGGTGAATTTGTTCTAATGTATTTTTATTAGATAGTGGTTCACTGGTGTACAAATCTAAAGGATCGTATAAATAAATGATTATGGAATGTCCAACTGAAAATAACAAATTGCTAAATTTCACGAACCGTTTTGAATTTGAATCAGCTGTGCGCATAAAGATGAGCATATATAAGGGTTTTGTCTAACTTGCTTTTTTTTTGTCTTTTTATTTTCCTTGGAGGGGGGCTGTTGTTTTGTTTGTTATCCTAAATAATCTATGTTGCCACATTTGGTACTTTGCTTACCCATTTAGTACAATAGCTGCTTTTGTTTTTTAAACTTTGAATGTTTCAATGTCCATTTTGCAATTAAGACGTCAATGGTAATGCTATGTTATTGTGTTTGTGGCCATATTGTTTCATTTCAATAATATGTCTTTGTTAGCACCTATAAATGTTTGTCCTGCATAAATATATTCTAATCCAGTTTTCCACCGTTGATAGGTCAAAATTGCATATTGGTTTGGTAAGTATTTTTTGAATGCAATATTTGTTGGGCCATTTTTTAACTAATTTGGCTTTACATGAAAATGAGGGTTGTGTTTTTTTTTTTTTGTCATGTAAATTTTAATGGTGTCTGTGTGGTCTCTATATTTTATTATGACCTTTTAGCAAAAGGGTTTATATTCAATAAAGTTGTTTAAAACATTTTGTAGTTTGTTTTAATGTGATCTCCTTTACAATCTCCCAGGACCTACAATTTAAAAAGTCAGTTATGCTTGTTTCTTAAGCAGTTACCTTCTATGAATTGTTTGAAAGGCTAAAAACAGCACAATTGGCTTATTAAAACTCAGTTGTTTGAAGCGCATAGTTGTGCGCCAAACCTCTGAGTTGTGTTGATACACTGTTGTGCGCCAAGGCGGAACCGCTATGTGCGCGTGAACTGTGTTCTATTAGTTGAAAAATGCGCTGGCCACCTTTGCAGAGAAGGATCTTCATTCGGGTAAGTTTTTCTTTTATATATATATATATATATATGTATGTATGCATTTATGTGTGTAGATATACATATAAAAAGAAAATTATAAGAAGAAGTAGGAAAAGAGGATTTTTTGGGGGCATATTGCTTAACATGCTTCAAATTGAAAAGATTGCTTATTTCTTCCTATGATTTCTGATGTCATGTGCTTGGCTCCAAGCAACATTCATAGATTAAATCACTTCTGGTTAATCCACCTTTATGTGCTTCCACTACCAAACTGAGGTGAGTAAGTCAATATACAGTGGCCAAGCTCTAAAATGGCATTCAAACCTGCGCAAACACCCTGAAAGCCTGGGAAAGCAAGAAAATATGTTAGAAACAAAGTGTATTTGTCCCTGGAAGTTTGACATACTAGTATCATTTGTTTTGTGTAAACACCAAAATAATGCATACACTCCAGTATTTAATGAACAAATTTAAGTTGAGCAACAGCAGTACATCTGTTCATTTCTAAAAGTGCCTGACCCTGCTTGTAAGCTTGTCAATCCATGTGGTGTAATGTTGTACTTGACAACCTGGACCTCCTTCCATCACCATCAGGTGTGTTAGAATGAGTATGCAACTCAGCTGGACAACTAATTCACAACCAGTTTGGACAGCAAGTGGAAGTGTGTTTGGATACAATAGGGCTAAGTTTAGGCAGCACAGCCAATTGAGAACAAACCTATAACACTAATACAAATGAACAGTGACATGAGTGCAAATGTCAGACTATAAAAATAAAAAATGAAAAAAAGCATAGAAATAAAAACCATGACGATTTATTCATAAAAAGGAATATGTACATAATACATTCAAATACCAATATGTGACAATTTGACTTTGAGAATGGGACAGGGGCAACAAGGGGGTTCAAGTAACAGTTTGTAGTGGAAACCATGCAGGCATTTGTACTCAATACTTGTGGGAACAATGACAAAACATTGCTGAAAAATTGCTAAACAACAGAAACCGTAATTACAAACCAGGCACAAAAACATGGCAGCAAAACATGAAACTAACAATAATGAGGATTACAAAGTCACGTCAATGCATACCATACAAGCAAACTTACTTGATTAGTCCCCCCCCCCCCCCCCACACACAAACCAGTGCATTTAAAATAGTAAAAATGAAACTGCATATGTATTTATATGCATTTAAATTTACTTTGACATACACACAAGTGAAATTGCTAAATGTTCCTTGATACATGTATTATACCATCTTTGGCAACAATCCTTTTTTCAAATTTCTATAAAGCCAAACTAGAATGAAATTTGAATCAGATCACAAATGCTTTGTGACATTTTTTTTACATTCATACTTTTGTGTGATGACATATTATAAAGTGCTAATTAGTATATATATAGCTTGGTCTAAATTAGTTTGCAGTGTTGCAAGCAAACGAAAAAGTATCAATTGATGATCATAATGAGTATCATCATGAACTGTAGATGCGCACAGGACAGGGAGCTAAGTAATTAATTGCTTTGACCTCAACATTGACAGAGCTTAACAGATCCTCCTTAATTACACAGCTGCAAACGGACCGCCTTAATTTGTGTATTCTTGACCCCATTGTTCATTTAAAAAAGCTGAAATCCAGCTGGCAAGTAAAGGCGAGTGTACCTGCGCTCAACTCCAGCTCCGGCTCTCAGAAATTTGCCTCTTATATTGGTGCGTATTTACGCGTAGCGAGCTCGCTTGATAAATCAGGGCCATTGTGTCCTTCAGTTTTTTTATTTCAATGAAGCAAATAAAATAAGACCACATTGTTTGTCTTTGTAATAGCATGAGTACTAGTACAGTACTTCATAAAATCTTGCCATTTTTGTCAAATCCCCATTGAATACAAATATCAGGCTAACCCTCATCTAATAAAAAAAAAGCATTCAACCATAAACCATGATAATTAGTTTTGTTTTGCTTGGCTTATCTTATAGGACATCTGAGCAACTATATTTAACCAGTAAGCAGACAGATAAAATTTCAAGCCACTTACCGTCATATCAGCTTTAGGAACATTTATTGGTTCCAGAAAACTGGTGGGGATGAGGATTTTCTGTAAAACAATCAAATGATAAAACAGGATATCCGTACAGCTGTAAACTGTGTTTGCTTGAATAAATCCCTGATCTTTCACAATATACAACAAAAATATTTAGGATGAACTTTTTATCACCAAAAAAGCCATCATTGATTTCCAGTCAAGACATTGCCTATTTTGTGAAAGATGATGCAGTTAGTATGCAGCAGGAAGAAGAAACTATTTCCTCAGTCCTCTCTTCTGCAGGGATCAAACTTTGTAGCAACTAACAAGGTAAAAAAAATTAAGGAAGGGATGAAATTTGTGTTAGGCAATTGTATTGAAAATTGTAAAGGTGCCAGAAATTACATGCTTTTATCATCTTCCAGTCCATGAAGTAAATTCTGATACTGGATAATGGCTATGAAAACATGGCGCTGTCTATTTAGAGAGAAAATGACATGAAAGCACTGTCAGAGGGGGTTTCTTTGATTTCTATGAGAGGGTATACATCTCTCCAGTGTTAAACTTAAAAATTACTAGCATGCAAGCTGGTCACATATAAAAATAAATCTAACCCTAGGTCCACACCAAGGGAGAGGTTATGCTTGTCTTCTGTAGCATCATAGTCTCATCATATTTTTTTTTTTTACTTACTTGGCCGTCATGGATGGCAGTAGCCCATTCTCCATCTTTATTCAGAATGTACACTATGCTATTGGCCTTTACAGCCACCTCCCCAGCATTTTCTGGATAATAGTGGACTAATACACAATGATATCCAGCCTCTCGACCTCTGTTAATTTTACAAAATAGAAATTACATCAGCATTTTAGAAGTTAGCAGATTTTCTAAGAACAGCAATAGGAAGAATGTTAATCTATTCTCAAAAAATACTAACTTTAGTCATTTATTTACAGATGTTCTGATTAGGGATGAAGTCACCAGGGGTTTGTGACAAATCGCCAAGATTTGTGAAATTCACAAATCACCAAAATTTAGAGAAATACCTTTGCAGATTTTTGCAAGGAACATCTTTTATTACATCATATAGTCCTTTCCCCCTACTCAGCTACATCAAAAATTCAATTTATTTAGGCATTGTATGTCATGGCCACCTTTGTATTACCAAGGAGGGCTGACAGTAGTCATTTTTTAAAAGTGTGTTGGAGATGTTAGAGAGAGCTGACAATTCACTTAACAATTCATGAAAGATGGGTTTTTCTTTTTTGTTTTTAAATTTTTTTATCCTCTTGTCCATTTTATCATGTTTAATAAAATTTGGCTTATTGACCCTATAAGTGGCCAGAATTGAATACGAGTTTTCACCACACATACTTTAAAACGGGTTCCCTGCTAAGTTTAAACTTCAAACATTGAGAAAGATTTGCTCCTCCCTAATTCTGATTTGCTACTCCCTAATTCTGACTATGAAACATTATTTTCCCCCAAAAAATGTGGCCCAATCTACATTCTTTTTTATTTCCTAAACAGTATTTGACCATCAAATATAACAAAATCTAACAGTTTTTAAACCTGGACACACAATATGTCACTCAAAGCAACCAAGCTCACCTAGTCCTCACAATGCACCTGGCTGGTCAATGCCTTACGCGAGTGAGATTTTAAATTTTTTGTATTAGATATAGATAACTATCCCCAAATTGGAGGTTAAGAACAAATACTTACTCCATGGCCTCCTGGCATGGCTCATAAAACCCAGGCTTCTGTATGGGAAGAAAACAAAGTTATAGAGTATAGGAGAAAAAAAATTATTGGGTATCCTGGTAAGGTGTAACTTGAACCAAAATAATTTTCGTCTGGGAAGACTTCTTCTCACTTCCTATGACTGCAAACACACAGAATGCAAAGGTGACCTGTCCAAGGGCTAACCTTACTAAAGGATCTAATCATTAAAACATTTTTAATCCTGCCTGTGTCACCAGTAGCGAGATTCTGCTTACTTCCTTCCTTTTTAGGAGACCACTCTGAAAATGAAGACTATATCTATCCAATGTGGACACAGTATGCAAGTAAACCCGATTAGTGTTCTTATTCTTCCGAACTCTTTCAAATACCAAAAAGTTGTAATGAACAAAACACTTATCATCACTATAGTTACATAGAAGGTAAGGTTCAAGAAAGACATAAGTCCATCACGTTCAACCACTAGGGAAATAAACATAACCCAGATATATAACCCTTTGGACATAGTTGGCCCAGTAGAAGGGAAAAAAAACCCTGGAACAATTTGCTTCAACAGGGGAAAAAAATTCCTTCCTGATTCCATGAGGCAATTGGATGTTCCCTGGATCAACAGTCATTGTTATTTTTACTTTAAAGCCCTAATACCCAGGTATATTCTGTGCTTCTAGAAAAACATTCAGATTTTCCTTAAAGCAATCTATATAGTTGCTGAAACTATTTCCTGAGGGAGCCAATTCCATATTTTTGCAGACCTTACAGTGAAGAATCCCTTCCTTATCTGGAGCTTAAACTTCTTTTCCTCTAGATGCAAAGAGTACCCTCTTGTTCTTTGTAATGATCTCAAAGTGAAAACTTTGGAAGGGCGTTCTATATATAGACATTTAACCCCTTAAAAGTCTCTTCTCAAGGGGGAATAGATTAAGTTCAGCTAATCTCTCCTTGTAGCTGAGCTCCTCCATTCTTTTTATTAGTTTAGTTGTACTTCCCTGGACTCTCTCCACTTCTACAATGTCCATTTTGTGAACTGGTGCCCAAAACTGGACTGCATATTCCAGATGTGGTCTGACCAATGCTTTGTACAGGGGCAGGATTATGCCTCCATCTCTGCAGTCTATTGATCTTTTAATACAAGAAAGTACTTTACTAGTTTTAGATCTTGCAGCTTGGCATTGCATGTTGTTATTAAGTCCATGATCTACCAGATCTCCCAGATCCTTTTCCATTTCTGACCCCCCCCCAACTGCATAGTTCTCCCCAGCCCGTTTTTGGTGGGCAGGCCGCCTAGCTGCCCTGCCCACTCTGCCCGGTACTTATCAGCAGCTCTATTGCTCTGAACAGACAATGGAGAGGCTGCTCATTCTCAGCTGTCTTCCATTCAGAGGATTCCTGCTGCTGATAAGAGGCCACGGGGAATCAGCACAGCTATGATGGGATGGGGACACAGGCTGTCCCCCCCCCCCCCCCCCCCCCCCCCCCCCCCCCCCCCCCCCCCCCCCTATTCTCTAGCTGTGCTGAGTCTTCTGAAGAAAAAAAACCAAACTTCTGTGACAATGTAACAATGTGTGATGACATCATCAGAACAGTCTGTGTGTAACTGCATGTCATTCTGCAGCCTTCCATCTCTCTGTGTACAAACCTTCAAATCTTCTAAACTGTATGTCATAATAACTTGAAAATTTAAGAGTGCACAGGGGACCCCATAATAATAGTAATTTAGCCCCCAGATTCTAACACTGTAACCCCAATTTCTCTGGAATGGGGAGGAGTAGGAAACTGAAAACATTTGGGGAAAGTTTATGGCTAACACCCCCAAAAATTTCTTCACAATGGTATCATTGGAACATAAAAAAAACTCTGTTCATCAAAATCAAACAGTGGTTCAGGTACTGGTAGGGTACAGTCATGTGTAACAGGGAGGTGTGTTTGGGTGGGCAGAGTTAATGTTGTAATGATGCCATGGTGATGAAAGTTTCCCCCTCTTACACGTATATTTTTCTTTACCTGCACCTCTCTGTTCTAGCAAAATTAGGGTTTAAGTTGGAGAAGCAGACAGTTATTTGTAACAGGGCAGCATGAATTATGGACAGAGGTTTTTTATGTTCTTATGATGCCATGCTAATACATTTTCAGTTTCCTGCACCTCCCCATTCCAGATAAATTGGGGTTCAAGAAACAGAAGCAGAAAATTTAGCATAGCATTACAAATATAGTTTTGTGAAAGGTAGGTAAAAAAGGGCTCAAGGTGCCCTTTCTTATGAAACAGCAACCCAAATGTTCAATCCCCACAAGTTTTTAAACTTGTGACTCCCATATCTTGATATTCTTTAAAGAAATTTTAGTTATAAGTAGCTATGAGAGTCCCTTGTGTACCAACAATTTAGGAGATATGAAGGTTTGATCACAGTGAGTTGTTAGGCTGCAGAATATATCAAGCGGACTTTACACACACACAGCTATTACAATGCGGGTGGATAAATTTCACCTGTTTTGCAGTTTTTTTTGCCCATAGAATATGGACAGTGATGTGTTTTTTTTTTTATTTTTTGGGGGAGGACTTCTACCCTTCCGTCTTTACTGTCATGGTGGTAATGACTGCAGGGTAAATCTGCAGCCTCCCGGGATATTTGTGTCACATATTCCAAGTGGCTGTAGGCTGTTCCTTTTGCGCATGTCTGACATCGGGAACACATAATCAGGGGCTTTCCTATAATGTAAAAAACATGCTCAATATCACATATGCCCAAAGAGATCAGCACTTGATGGAACAGTGAGCTTTGGAAAGAAGAGGGAATCTGAGCAACCGTGGGATGCACGGGGCTCAGTTCATGGACAGACAAAAGTTTTTTGTTATCTATATATAGCGATAGGAGGCGACATCTGAAGTCAGGCTGAATTCACATTGGCAATAAGGTTGCATTTGCCGCATTTACCCCTCACTTTTCTCTTGCCAGGAAGCACTGCTGCTTGAAAGCCCAGCACTTACCGCCTGTTACCAAACCCAAGTGCCTAGCAGTTACTACCGGGTACCAATCCCTAGCAGTTGCCAAGTAGTCACACAGGAGGGGTAAATGGCCCAGTTTTTTACTGCTAATGTGAACTAAGCCTAACTTATTACACCACATTGATAACAATATTACACTAGTACAAGGGATTAATCAATTAAAACATGGAACACTAGGCAATTGGATTAAAATATACAGCACTGAACAGTTTGGGCATATTACCAGACGTTAGAAAGTTGAAACAAAGTATAGGGGGTAGGTCGAACACTGACACAATAATAGGGGTTACTGGATACATGTGGCATTAATAACTGGGAGCACTAAATTTGCCATGTCTTGCCCTGCCCACTTTTTACCACCCAGCTACAGCTTCCCCCCACCTGGCTAAAAAGATTTTAGGGGAGAACACTGAACTTCATTCCTCTTTGACAGTATGAAGCATGCATGTTGTTAGCCCCCAAGTGCACAACTTTACATTTATCTATAAGAAATGTAATTTGCCACCCAGTTTGCTGCCCAATCAAACAGTATATTCAGGTCTGCTTGTAGAATATAGACATCCTGTATGGACTTAATTCTATTACATAGTTTAGTGTCATCTGCAAACACAGAAATTGTACTTTTAATCCCAAACTCTATATCATTTATAAACAGTAAAGGTCCCAACACTAAACCCAGGGGTACACCACTAGGCATGAGCGAGAAGGCCTCTGAGTCTCGCGAAAATTTCCTCAAACTTCCGATGGGTCCGCGAAAGTTCGGTGAACCGATTTTGCGAATGCCATTAAAGTCAAGGAGCCGACTTTCAACAATAATAGCAAAGCCCCCATACAAGTTAGAACCACCAAGCTTGCTAGGTATGTGTAGAGATTAGTGGCAGAAAGTGGTAGAGAAGAGAACAATACAAAAGTTCCAAAAGACCATGTGGTTTTCCAGAAAATGCCAGGCAAATAAGATTTTTGCGTGATGGACAGGGTACAGAAGGCAGCATAAACATTAGGGCATTGAGAAAGGGTGGTGCTACGTGTGAACTTAACCCACTAGCAGCAGTCTCTGCTGTCAAAACAGCAGGAGACCGCATTGCTAGCTGGCATCATGATCTGGATGACATGTGTTAGGGATGCCACCCATAAAGTTGTTAAGAAGTAGCGTGGTGACATTAGGCAAAAGGATGGAGGACCAGAGACAGAGCGTGGGTCAGCTATCGCCAGGGAGACCACATTGGTAAGTGTCATGGAGAGCTGGGTGTAGTGCATTGTCAATGCCACCCAGAAGTGTGTAATACAACTTAAGTGAATGAAGTACTGACAGGCGGCAGCAACAGCAGGAGGAGGAGGCGGTGGGCCCTGAGAAAGAGCGTGGACCACATTGGTAACTGACATCTAGAGCTGGGTGTAGTGCATCGGCAATGCCACCCCTAAGTGTGTAAGACAATTTAAGTGAATGGAGTGCTGACAGAGCGTGGGTCAGCTACCGCCAGGGAGACTGCATTGGTAAGTGTCATGGAGTGCTGGGTGTAGTGCATCGTCAATGCCACCCCGAAGTGTGTAATACAATTTAAGTGAATGAAGTACTGACAGATGGCAGCAACAGCAGCAGGAGGAGGCGGTGGGCCCTGTGACAAAGCGTGGACCGCATTGGTAACTGACATCTAGAGCTGGGTGCAGTGCATCGTCAATGCCACCCTGAATTGTGTAATACAATTTAGGTGAATGGAATACTGACAGGCGGCAGCAACAGCAGCAGGAGGAGGCGGTGGGCTCTGAGACGCAGCATGGACCGCATTTGTAACTGGCATCTAGAACTGGGTGTAGTGCATCACCAATGCCACCCAGAAATGTACAATTTTAGTGAATGGAGTACTGACAGGCAGCAGCAGCAACAGCAGGAGGAGGAGGCGGTGGACTGTGAGACGAAGCGTGGACCGCATTGGTAACTGACATCTAGAGCTGGGTGAAGTTCTTCATCAATGCCACCCCGAAGTGTGTAATACAATTTAAGTGAATAGAGTACTGACAGCCGGCAACAACAACAGCAGCAGGAGGAGGTGGTGGGCTCTGACACGGAGCATGGACCACATTGGTAACTGGCATCTAGAGCTGGGTGTAGTGCATCGTCAATGCCAACCAGAAGTGTGTAATACAATTTTAGTGAATGGAGTACTGACAGGCGGCAGCATTAGCAGGAGGAGGAGGCGGTGGGCCCTGAGAAGGAGCAGGGACCGCATTGCTAACTGGCATCTAGAGCTGGGTGTAGTCCATCATCAGAAATGTAACTGTGCCAAACGGTCTTCTTTGGTAAATAGGAACAGGTATCAAACACTAAAATATCTGTATTTATTTTATAGAAGGACAAAAATTTCACTTTACCAAATGGTCTTCTTTGGTAAATAGGAACAGGTATCAAACACTGAAATATCTGTATTTATTTTATAGTAGGCCAGACATTTAACTGTACCAAACATATAGGAACTGCAAATGATTTTATTTAGCTTTAGTGAATGTACAGTGTGAAAAAAAGATGACTAACAGTGTCTTCACTAATACACAATTTAGACTACACTAAATGTGCTGACTGCTTACAATTACATTTGCTAACAAAACTGCTGACAGTTACAATTGCTAACAAAACTGACTAGCTATGCGTGGCACTACAAGTAGAAGCAACCACAATTGTACCTTCAGTGCATGTGCAGTCACTGAACAGCAAGTGTATAATACACACAATATAACTTGCGCTAAATGTGTTGACTGCTGACAATTTAACAAAACTGACTAGCTAGTAACGCATGTAAAAGAAAATGCCCTATAAAACACTGAACGACTTCCGGTTTCGGCGCCTGATGTGAAGAGTGGTGTGAGTCGCGGCTCCAGCTCTATCTAGTTCCTCCTCTCTTCTGACTTCACCCTGCAGTGTAGAAATCCCGCAATTTTTTTCTCTGGGTCCCAGGTGACCGATGGATTGCTTCATACCCAGCTCCCAGTCTTCCAAACGCACTGAGCAGAAGTAAAATGCGCGGAAGACAGCACAAGCAAACATGGCTCACGCCACATCAGACCACGAGGCAGCAGCAACTAGCCCAGGTAGGACTGAATGCCCTACTCACCAATTCCCCTCCAGATTATAAGCAAATCGCCTCAGAAGTGTCCCAGCACCCCCAACCAACATTACTATTAAACATTAGGGAAGCTTTAGCAGTACATCCACAGCCCATAACTGAACTGGTACAAAATCATGGGGCAGAAATACAAGCCATGCAGCAGCGTATAAGTGATTTGGAAGATGACCTGCTCAGTACACGTAACAAACAGCAAAAAATGGGGGAACAATACCAACAGCTGCAAGACAAGCTTATAGATCTAGAAGATAGGGACCGCCGCAGCAATTTGAGAATTATTGGGATCCCTGAGTCTTATAAAGCTCCAGATCTTCATAAAATATGTTCCACTACTCTTCCTAAAGCCTTGGGCTTAGAACAACCTATGAAAACAGAAAGGGCACACAGATTGGGTCCGCTCCAGCGTTACAAAACACTACCTTGACCGGTTATTGTCAAATATCATCATTTTAATGACAAGTTTCAAATCCTGAAGGCATATCGAGGGTTTGACCATTTCAGTATTTATGAGCATAGAGTCATGTTGTTTTCTGCCTACTCAGCTTAAACTACCAAAAGACGCTGGGCCTTTTCCCTGATTTGCAAGCAGCTAATTTAAAAAGACTTCTGCTTTGCTCTACTGTATCCTGCGGTGCTTAAAATATTCATTCCAGACCAGGAAGCTAAGAGATTTACAGATCCTCTGGAAGCTGCAGAGAATATTAAATCTCTGCGTCACCCTACACCTTCCTCTTCACCTGGTAACAAGTCCCCACGGCAACAATTTACTCACCCTTGTCCCCAAAATCTTAAGTATACATTGTACCTATTTTACCTTACTACTAAAAATTTCATTATGGAATTTCGTAAGGAGCCTATCTTTGATCAGTTTGCTTGCGCTGACCACTAAATGGAGCTGGTGGTCTACTTTTGCTCACACTACACGTTTAATTTTCTCCTCTTCACTGCAATGCATTGAGATTTGCTTTTCTTTCCTGTTGTTTTTATTGTTGAATCCCACATTGGTAAAAAAGTCGCCTAATAGTAATATAATATGGGACAACTACTTTGTTGTTTGTTCTTTTTTTGGGTATGCTCACCTTATCACTGATACCAGATGCTTCACTACCTCTTCTATCCTGGTTCCATTTTTGAAATTTTTTCTACACATGGAAGGATTCTACTGCTCTGTGCCACTGCTCGACTGGGACGATGGCACAGGACTGTTTTAGTATATAATTCCAGATATTACAGTTCTCTTTCCCCACCGACCTCCTTGAATTAAAATTCTGTCTTGGAATGTTAAGGGACTGCAGTCACCCAACAAACGTACTACCATCCTACGCCATCTAAAAAAGTTGCAACGGATATAGCCATTCTTCAGGAGACTCACCTCTAATCTTCACTTTCATTTGATGGCCAGAGATTGGGTGGGTGAGGTGGGGGGGCTCCAGCTACAGGTTGCAAAGCCCGAGTGCCTTTTCTCGATGGGCGTCACTAAACGTCCAATTCCAAGCCCATGCACTAACTTTGCTAGTGGTCTATGGTCCCAGTTCTGATAATCTGCTGTTTTACAATAATCTCCTTGCCACGGTGTAAACACTTCCCAGATCGCCTCTGATTGTAGCCAGTGATTTTAATGCAATAACCAGCTCAGTGGAAGGTAGACTCCCACCACCACCTAAACAGAGCCATATGTCCACTAATGATAAAATGTTTTTTTTTGTTTGTTACAGGGACTGGTCTAACAGGCACCTTAACCCTTTGGAAAAGGACTTAATGCGTAACTCAGGTTCAATCAACCATGTCCAGAATAGATACTATTTTGGTTTCGGATGATTTATTGTTTGAAATTAATTATGCTGATATGGACCCCCTTGTGATCTCCGATCATGCCCCAGTCATTGTGACCTTGGCAGATGGTTTTTTTCATAAAACCGAGTTCGTAAGGCGGTTCCCCGCTTATTTGGCCAAGGATGAATCCTTCCAACAACAGTTACAGTGCTGGTGGCAAGACTATAACTATCATATTGCTATCCATAAGGACAACCCTCACCTGTATTGGGATGCAGCCAAAGTGGTATACGTGGTAAAATAATCGGATATGTTACTTCAACTAAAAAAGAGACCCTATGTAAGCACTTTGGTACTTGCTCTAAGGCTAGGCAGGCTTATATGGTTTATAAATCGTCCTTATCTCTACTGAATAAGGAGTCTTTGCTGCAAGCGAAAAGAGCAATAACTCTGGAAAATTACTGGCCAATCTTGCAAAAGGATTCAGAGTTCCCCCCCGAGTCACAGCTGTTAGAGACAGGTGTCAGGTGGTTCACAAATCACCTAAGGAGATAGCTACTACTTTTGCGGCCAACTATGAAGCACTCTATACCTCCCAAAATAATGATATAGTCCAAGGGAAGGCTTTATTAGATCACGTAGGTCTTCCGAAGCTAACTGAGGATTAAATAGGTTGTCTGAATAGTCCTTTAACTCAGCGGTCGCCAATCTGTGGTCCACAAGAAAATTTTGGGGGTCCGTGGCTCTGGTCGGTTCACCCCGAGCGGGGTCAGGAGAAGCAACCCACGGACCACGTCCCCCGAGCAATTCCCAGGCTGAGGAACATGGGCGGGCTGTGTCCCTGGGCAAAACCCGCCAACTCTCCCATTGCAGGCTCATATCTGTGATGGGAGACTGGGCGGAGTTATGTCATAATGACGTCACTCTGGGGGGTTTCTCCCCCTTTGAGTGACACCCGGCTCCCCAAGCATGTGCGGTTGCGAGCCGGTGATTTTACTGGTTCGTGGACCTGAAAAGGTTGGCGACTGCTGCTTTAACTGAAGAGGAAGTGGCAAGAGCTATTAGTAGCTCAGCTAACTCTAAGGCACAGGGTCCAGATGGCCTGCCATCTGAGTTTTATAAAATCTTGGCCACTAAGGTTACGCCTTGGCTGACAGCATTGTATAATTCTATGTATTCCCATGCCTCATACCTGGAATCTGGACATCTGGCATTTATTAGGGTTCTAATAAAAAACATAAAGACCCATTAGATCCTGGTTCCTATCATCCTATTTCTTTGTTGAATAAGGATGTGAAGTTATTTTCAAAAATCGTAGCAGACCGCTTAGCTAAAATTCTTCCTGGGTTGGTCAGTCCTGCACAGACAGGATTTATTTTAGGAAAGTATACCATTTAATATCCTGAAGGTGTTCATGGTTTTGGAACAAGCTAGGCTGGATGGATCTTTCCCAGCATCGTCATCTCTGCTGGCGTTAGATGATGAAAAGCTTTTGATAGTGTGGAATGGTCCTTGTTGCATATGGTTTTAAAAACATTTGGATTTAGGGGTCACATTGAAATTCGTTTAAATCTATGTATTCTAGTCCAAGGGCCCAAGTGCATATGGCAGGGGTATCCTCACAAATATTTCTGCTGGGCAGAGGGACGAGACAGGGTTGTCCCTTGTCTCCACTCCTTTTTAACCTGGCTATTGAGCCTTTAGCTAGGTCTTTTCGAGACCTTAAGATACACGAGGGGATTGAGATAAAGGGTAAACATATTAGTCTTGCCATGTTTGCGGATGACATTATGTTATTCCTCAAGGATCCTGTCAAAGATATGCCTAAAATCTTCCACCACATTCAATATTTCAGAACCTTTTCAGGATTTAAAATTAACTATACGAAAAGTGAATTATTATGTCTTTCCCCTGTTCCGTCTAAGGAATTGTGGTCTTGCGTAGAGAGATGGGGACTTAAATTACCTAAATCATATCTTACTTATTCAGGAGTAAAAGTGTCACAAACCACTCCCAACATGTAAAAATTGAATTACACTTCATTTATAACAAAAATTCTTGAGGAACTGGGGCGATGGAAAAGTCCACCATTGTCATTGATGCGTCGCTGACATCTCATTAAAATGATTAGCTTCGCTAGACTGTTGTACCCTATGCAGACATGGCTATTTCTATTACGCCATGCTGATGTTCAAAAACTTCACTCGTCGTTTGGTACGATTATTTGGCAAGGTAAACCCCCCTCGAATTTCTAGAATCAAATTGTTTCTGCCTAAACAGAATCTAGGAGTTGGCTTTCCTGATCTAAGAAAGTACAATTTAGCTTGTCTATTCAGGCATGTAAAGGATTGGTGGCATTATACCCGCCATTATGCGATGACTAATTTGGAGTCCCTATTAGTACAGCCTTACTCCCTCTTGGGCCTTTTAAACACCCCATTATCACTAATTCCTCATGAGCTTAAAAGCAACCTTTTATTACGAGATACATTGGTAACTTGGAGAGAAATTAAGAAACTTTATGGCTACCACATTGGGTCCACCATTATCACCCCCCTGCGGTCCACTCCATGCTTTCCCCAGGGCCTGGTTCACAAAGCATTTGAAGTGTGGGATGGCAGAGGTCTTAGAAGCTTGGGTCAATTACTAGATGACTCTAATAGGTCTTTCCCATTTGAAATGGTTAGACTTAAATATTCACTACCATCTCATCATTTCCTATACTATTTACAGGTGAAATTCACCTTTTTTGAATTCACTGCCCCTCCCTATGCCTTTTCACTACCACAGGCGATTTTACACCTTTTGGGTGAGGCCTCTGCTAAATACTACATATCCCATCTTTATCATCGTTTAATGGAAAGTACCACTTACACCCCTGCAAAACCGTCATTTGTATCAAAATGGGCTTCTCTTTTGGATCTTCCCTCATCAGACACCTTGGAACTTCAGGATAGTAGATGGTGCTGAGTTCGTAAGGTTTCTGGTCAGCGAACAATGGCGTGAGGTACATTTTAAAATAGTACACAGGGCATATTATGCTTTTGACATTCCCTTTAAGTTCAGTGTGCTTGTTCCTAGACTTACTGCAGTGTGCATATGATAAGGCTCCTCTGGAACATGCACTATGGAATTGCCCTGTTATTTCTTGTTTTTGGAAAAAGTTTTTTATTTTATGCATTTGGTTACAGGGCATGCTAGACCAGTATATCCGCATTTAGCCCTTTTCCATGATGCTTCTAGGCTGTCGTCTCATACCAAGACACAAACATGAACATCAGTCTCTAAATTTGAGCATTTCCGCCTCTTAGCTGCTAAAAAATTCATACCAAAACCATGGATTGAACCACTCCCTCCCACTACTTCTCAGCTCTTACAATACCTCCAGGCCACCCAACATCGTGATACCCATACACAAAAATTCTTTGACACTTGGATGCAGTATTTAAAATATACTTTGTCACCCACTCAACTTAACATCATAATTGAGCTTTTCTGTCATACGGTCTTACAATACCTCCAGGCCACCCAACATCGTGATACCCATACACAAAAATTCTTTGACACTTGGATGCAGTATTTAAAATATACTTTGTCACCCACTCAACTTAACATCATAATTGAGCTTTTCTGTCATACGGTTTGGTATGACACTAGAAACCTGGGCAAATCTTAGTTCATATTTAATCTGGCAGGGTTAGCCACCTATTGGGGGCCCAAAGATGGATGGTTATGGATATTCAATCTATTAGTATTGTATACTTCAAATTCTTTGTAAAGATGTGTTAGTGGTGACGCGTCTGGTTTTTGATGCTATTATTAGAATAACTGGTTTTATTATTTGTTTCATGTGTTTTACCCATTTGTTATGTTTTCTTATTGGTTACAGTTTATTGATCTTGTTGATTCGACTATTATGTTTGGAAAAATGGAAAATGGTGGAGTGGCAGAATATGCTTGTACTGATATACCAATGATTTTGTTTTGTATGTATGTGTATTTTTATTTCTGCCAATAAAGAAATATTAAAAAAAAAACAAAACACTGAACTATACAGCTAACAATATCTATACTGTCCCCGTCACACTACATGTCTCTCCCTGCGTCTATTCTCTACACAACTGGCATCTAGTACTGGGTGTAGTCCATTGTCAATGCCACCCCGAAGTGTGTAATACAATTTAAGTGAATAGAGTACTGAAAGGCGGCAGCAACAGCAGCAAGAGGAGGCAGTGGGCCCTGAGACGAAGCCTGGACCACATTTGTACCTGGCATCTAGAACTGGGTGTAGTGCATCATCAATGCCACCCAGAAATTTAAAATTTTAGTGAATGGAGTACAGACTGGCAGCAGCAGCAGCAACTGCAGGAGGAGGGGGCGGTGGGTCGTGAGACGGAGCGTGGACCCCACTGGTAACTGACATCTAGAGCTGGGTGTAGTGCATCATCATAGCCACCCCGAAGTGTGTAATACAATTTAAGTGAATGGAGTACTGACAGGCGGCAACAACAGCAGCAGGAGAAGGTGATGGGCTCTGACACAGAGTGTGGACCGCACTGGTAATTGGCATCTAGACCTGGGTGTAGTGCATTATCAATGCCACCCATCCAGAAGTGTGTAATACAATTTAAGTGAATGAAGTACTGACAGGCGGCAGCAACAGCAGGAGGAGGAGGCGGGGGGCCCTGAGAAAGGGCGTGGACCACATTGGTAACTGACATCTAGAGTTGGATGTAGTGCATCGTCAATGCCACCCCGTAGTGTGTAATACGATTTAAGTGAATGGAGTACTGACAGGCGGCAGCGACAGCAGGAGTAGGAGGCGTTGGGCCCAGAGATGGAGCATGGACCGCATTTGTAACTGGCATCTAGAACTGGGTGTAGTGCATCATCAATGCCACTCAGAAATGTACAATTTTAGTAAATTGAGTACTGACAGCTGGGAGCAGCAACAGCAGGCGGAGGAGGTGGTGGACCGTGAGAAGAAGCATGGACTGCACTGGTAACTGACATCCAGAGCTGGGTGAAGTTCATCGTCAATGCCACCCCGAAGTGTGTAATACAATTTAGGTGAATAGAGTACTGACGGGCGGCAACAACAGCAGCAGGAGGAGGCGGTGGGCCCTGACATGGAGCGTGGACTACATTGGTAACTGGCATCTGGAGCTGGGTGTAGTGCATTGTCAATGCCACCCACCCAGAAGTGTGTAGTAAAATTTAACTGAATGGAGTACTGACAGGCAGCAGCAACAGCATCAGGAGTAGGCGGTGGCCCCTGAGATGGAGCGTGGACCACATTTGTAACTGGCATCTAGAGCTGGGTGTAGTCCAGTGTGAAGGGCCAGACCAAGATGTTTTGTGCGCCAGCACTGTTGCTGTGGTCTGTGGTGCCAGAAGCTGTAGGAAGGTAGACGATATTGCTAGTTTGCATCATGAAGTGATGATATGAATGCCAACCCTAAATCTTACAATACTTAGCTGAAAAATTAGGAAAAGGCAATGGTACCTATCAGTGTGGCAGTACTGGTGGTTTTCATCTGCAGTTTGTTGGCCTCCCAGGAGCAGAAGAAATGTAAAAATTATATTGCTAGCTGGCACAATGACAGACATGACACTGGCCATGAATGCCACCCCTGGACAGTGCGATAACTAGCAGAAAAATTCAACCGAGCCAGGCTCAGCTGACAGGGTGTTGGTGATGAGCAGCCAGTTGGCCAGTGAGTCCTTGTGTCAGTCAGTGACATCTGCATTGGGAATATGATAGTTGTTAGTAACCCACCTTTGGTTATTTTTCAAAAAGGTGAGGCGATTGACATTTTTTGGCAACAGTCGTGATCAGTTGTCCGTTACCACTCCGCCAGCGGCACTGAAGGTTCTTTCGGACAGAACACTGGATGCCAGGCATGAAAGAAGTTTAATGGCATACTGTGCCAACTGTGGGCAGACTTCAAGCTTGTTGACCCAAAAATGAAAGGCATCACTACTGTCAGGACAGGCATCCTTCTCATAACTGCTGTCGTCAACACCACCACCACCGGCCAGAAAAGAGCCAACTTGATCGTGCACCACGCGCTTCATCCTTTCTTGATGGGTATGCCTTTGCACTTCACTTGTTTGAGGTGGACGCATCAGGTTTCACCAGGCATCCAGAAACCCCCCCCTGCCTTGGCCTAGACTTTTGGATGTGTGCGGCCTGTTCCCACTACTGCTGCTGCCGCCGTAACAGGAGGCTACGGTGGAGGCAGTGTCCGCCTGAGCTACCTGTGTGGAATGTGGTGCGCGGAACGCCTAACACAGCCAGTCACATAATATTCTGCTCGGGCGGGTCACCTTTTCTTTCTCTTGGGCCAGGTTAGGTAGAAACTGTGACATTTTGTCCTTGTAGCGGTGATCCAGAAGGGTGGCCAGCTAGTAATCATTCCAGATTTTGATGCTGCAAATGCGGGGGTCCTTCCGTAGGCATTGCAACATGTGCACACACATTTGAAAAAGGAGTTCCCTGGGCTCATCCTCCTCCTGTCCCTCAGTAGGAGCCAAAACATCCTACTCTTCATCACCCACCTCCTCCTCTTCAAGCTGCAGCAGTTCCTGTTGTTCTATCACCCCCACAATGCCTGGGGCGTGACAGCACAAATGCGGGTTAGACAGGTCCTGTCCAGCAGCCCAACTGTGGTTTCCCTTATCATCCTAATCATTTTCCTCCTCTTGAAACTCCTGATGCTGGCCAGTTTCCCTACAAATGAGGATGCACAGCATCTCCATCTGCAGCCACTGGTCACTGGTAAAATAGCTCAGTTGTGTGGCTGTACCAAGGGCCTCGCTGCCTCCACGCACCACGCTGACCAAGTAATGGCGGATGGCTAGCTTTTGCTTACACAGATGCTGGAGGATGTGCAGGGTGGAGTTTCATCTAGTCACAGTGTCACAAATGAGTCTATGCATTGGCAGCCTCTGTTGGCGCTGGATCTTGCTAAGCGCCGTGGCGGCAGTAGGGGATCAGCATACATGGCTGCAGATGGCGTGAGCCTGTCTCAGTAAGTTCTGCAGTCCTGGGGACTGTGAGGAGGAACTTCTGCACCACCAAGTTCAATACGTGTGCAAAGCAGGGCACATGTGTTATGTGGCCCATGCGCAGCGCGGCCACAAGGTTGGCCCCATTGTCGCAACACGCATGTTGCCTGTTGTGAGCCAGGAGGGTGTCAGGCAAGCCTCAACCTCTTTGTGCAAAGCGGACAAGAGTTCCCTGGCGGAGTGACTTTTCTTTTCCAGGGACACCAGTTTCAGCACTGCCTGGCAACGCGTGTGCTTGAGAGAGCCATAGTGGCGTGCCCGCTTAACCACAGTGTCCTCCGCTGCTGGCCTTTTAGGAGGAGTGTTGAAAAGTGAGGGGTTGGCGGTAGAAGGAATAAAGAAGGAGGAGAAGGAGGGAAAGGACTGGGGTGGCCAATGCTTTATTGCCACACCCTTCGGCGGGGGTACCAGGTGCTGCAATGCCTCTTGCAGACTTCCGCCCACTGAGCTATGCAAGGCCACCCAGTGAGCGGTGAAGGACAAATAGCATCCCACACCTGTGCCTGGTTGTCCAGCTGTCCATTGACTTGGATTTGGCTAGATATCGAGAATGCATACAATACAGCTGTGGGGGAGAAGTAATGCCTGCTTGGTATATTCCACCGCCGCTCGGCACAGGCCATCAGGCCACAGAAGGGAGCAGAGTCCACATGGTTGTACGGCAGTAGCTGCAAGGCCAATAGTTTGGCTAGATGCGAATTGAGCTCAATTACTCTTTTGTTGGTTGGGCCCATAGCCTGGTGGCTTGCGCAGGACTCCGGTAGAGTGGGCTGAAGGGACTGGGAGCTAGGGGAGCTGAAGGGGTTACTGGAGTACCCATCTTGCGGCGACAGACATCGTCTGATGCCACGAAACCCGCAGCCAGAAGCTGATACTTCATCGTCGCTAGAAGTCTGGCTGGCACCAACCTCCTGAGATGTAGTAGCAATGATAGTTGGAGGTGGTATAGGAGTCAATGGGAGTGGAAGAAGAGACGATGACGGGGTTGTAACTCCTTCAAGAGAACGTAAGTACTGCTCCCACTTTGGTTTGTGGTTCTTGCGCATGTGGAAAAGCAAGGATGTTGTACCCAAATGTGATCCGGCATGTCCTCTGCGGATCTGCCTGTGGCACAGGATGCAGATTGCTATGCACCCACCATTGTCTTTCAGTGTGAAAAAGGACCACACTGGAGAGGTGCGTGCAACCACTCTGCTGCTCTTTTTCCTTGCCTGCCTCTGCGTTTGCTGGATGCCCTGTACAAACATTTCAATCCCCCCCACAGCCACATCGTCTCTGACTGTTCCCCTGCTTGTGCCCACTCATCTGTGTGTTCTTTGGGACTCACATGAGGCAGATTTGCGGCTCCTCCCATCCCCAATCTGTTGGTGCTGTAGCTGCTAGCTTTCCTCTACGTCTGTTTCGGAACTGCTGCTAGTTCTTCCTTACATGCACCGGTGGTTCCCAGGTGACATCACAGTCATCATCATCCTCATTTTTATCTAGGACAACCTCTGCAAATGCAGCCACTGATCCAGAACCCTCGCCCAGCAAGTGCTGACCACACTCCCCAAGGGTCTCAAAATCTGCTTCCTGCTCTAAAATTCGTCAGATCCTCAGGCCTTTCGTCAAACACCAAGGCAGCGTCATCGGGAGGAACAGGCACGTTAGCCACGCTAACTCCTGTCTTTGATCTTGTCACGGCTGTGCATGTTGCTACTGCTGCTGCAGAAGAAGAGCCTGCTGCACTTGAGACCCCTGGGACCCAGTCCACAAAACTCTCCACATGACGTGGCTGTATGATTGTATTCTGCCCTCTCGATACATCTACCAGCATACTGATGCTTCGCACACATCTCATACCTGTTTGACCACTTGTGCTGCTGTCCTACATATCAAAGACTGAAATATTTGTATTTTTTTTTAGAGTAGGACAGAATTTTTTCTTTAGCAAACTGGCATTTTTTATTGGTAAATAGCAAAGGGTACCAGAGTGAAATATCATTCTTTTTAGAGTAGAACAGAAATTTTTTGTTAGCAAACTGTTTTTTTTTTTTTGGTAGATAGCAAGAGATGTCAGACTGAAATATCTGTATTTTTTTTTTAGAGTAGGACAGAGATTTTTCTTCAGCAAACTGGCTTTTTTTGGTGAATAGCAGGAGGTATCAGGCTGAAAGATCTGTATTGTTTTAGACTAGGACAGAAATTTTTCTTTAGCAAATTGGTTTTTTTGGTAAATAGCAAGAGGTATCAGTCTGAAATATTTGTATTTTTTAGAGTAGGACAGAAAATTTTTCTTCAGCAAAAGGCTTTTTTTGGTAAATAGAAAGAGGTATCAGACAGAAATATCTGTATTTTGTTTAGATGAAGACAGAAATTTTTTCTTCAGCAAAATGGCTTTTTTTTTTTTTTTAAATAGCAAGAGGTATCAGACTGAAATATCTGTATTGTTTTTTTTTTAGAGTAGGACAGAAATTTTTCTTTAGCAAACTGTATTTTTTAGGTAAATAGCAAAATTTATCAAAGATTGAAATATCTGTATTGGTTTTTTTTAGAGTAGGACAGACATTTTTCTGTACCAAATTGGCTTTTTTGGTAAATAGCAAGAGGTATCAAATTGAAATATCTGTATGTGTTTTAGAGTGGGACAGAAATTTTTCTTTAGGAAACTGGCTTTTTTTGGTAAATAGCAAGAAGTATCAGACTGAAATATCCACCCATATTTTTTATAGAGTATGACAGAAAAACGATATTCTTTGCTAAATCGGACCAGGTAGCATCAAAAACTGCAATATCTGTATATATACAGATATACAGAAGGCTCCTAACCTGTCCCTGTCACAATCCACATCTCTCCCTGCTTCTATCCTTCACCCAGAACACAAAATGGAGTGAATAACCCTTCCTTCATTCCCTGTAGTTATGCCTCTGCTCAGATCTCTCCTGATTGGGCTGCTGGACTTTGCTGTGTATCCTGGGAGCAATTGTTTCGCTCCCAGCTGCGCCATTTCTGCCAGAAATAGTCGCCGTTCTCGCCCCCTGCTTTTTCCCTCGTTTGTTTGGAGAAAACACGACCTCATGGCAAATCACAAGGCCGTTCTCGCTTAAATGTTCAGTAAGTGAGAAAGGCCTGATTCGCGGCAAGATCGAACTTACAAATCTCGCTCACTCATCCCTATACACCACTAATAACCTACTTTAGAGATAAAATAGACAAAATCAGACATGATGTTTCTGCTGTCCAGGCCACTCCAACCATACACACCCCTTCCACCTGTAAATCATCACCAGCCTCCCTCAGCCCTGTTACTGTGGACAAAGTCTCAACTCTTCTCTCATCATCTCCGTCTACTACCTGTCAACTTGACCTAATTCCCTCTGATCTACTCTGTGCCCATTCCTCCACCCTGGCCCCTGCCCTAACCGAACTATTCAACCTCTCCCTTTCTACTGGTAAATACCCCTCAGCTTTTAAACATGCCATAATTCTCCCTATCCTAAAGAAACCCTCACTGGACCCCTCCCTACCCTCTAACTACCGTCCTATCTCCCTTCTCCCATATGTCTACAAACCTTGTGAATGCCTTGTCTACAAAAGACTCACCCATTACCTGAGCACTAACTCTCTCCTTGACCCCTCCAGTCTGGTTTTAGAGCTGCCCATTCCACTGAAACACCCTTTACTAAAGTGGCCAATGCCCCCATCAGAGCTAAGTCTCAAGGCAACTTTTCCCTGCTCCTTCTCCTTGATCTTTCCTCTGCTTTTGACACTGTTGATCACCCCCTGCGTAATATGTTGGCACTATATAAATCCTGTTTATTATTATTAATAATAATAATAATAATAATAATAATAATAATAATAATAATAGACTATTCAGAGTATGAATCACTAATCACTACTCTCTGGATGCGGTCCTTAAGCCAGTTCTCTATCCATTTACAGATTGACTTTTCCAAACCTACTGACCATATCTTGCAAATAACCGTCTGTGGGGTACTGTGTCAAATGCTTCAGCAATGTCCAAATACACTATACCAACTGCTATTCCACTGTCTACCTGTTTACTTACTTCCTCAAAAATAGAGAGTAAATTTGTTTGACAACCTCGGTCTTTATTGAAGCCATGCTGACTCTCACTTAAATTATTATTTTCTAGCAGAAACTCCTCTATGTGGTTCCTTATCAAACTCTCTAGGACCTTTTCAACTGTGGACGTTAAACCAACCGGTCTGTAGTTACCTGACTTTGCTCCCTTTTTGAAGGTAGGAACCACATTGTCCATACGCCAATCCGTTGGTACAATGCCAGTGAATACAGAGTCTCTAAAAATTAGAAATAGAGGCTTTGAAACAACTGAGTGCAGCTCTTTGAGGACACATGGATGTAATCCATCAGGTCCCGGTGCTTTGTCAACCTTAATTTTGCAAAACTGTTTCTCAATCATATTAATTTTGAGCCATTGTGCTGTACAAGTTCAGGATAATCAATCATAAGGAATTCTGAATATTCTGACCTGAGGGCGGAGAGGCTCGAATCCACTGTATTGATCATTTGGAACCATAGAGGAGATAACCTAAGCAATAAACAAAAAGAATATGTTAAAGGATCAGTCCATCGGAAACTCATATTTCAAGTTTTGGTACTTAACCCCCCCCTAGAGTTCTAATTCTGTCAGTTTTTTTATGCAAAAAGTGATCCTATTTTTTTTGCATACAAATTTTTGTTTATATTGTGGGCCTGTAATTCTTAGGATTAACTCCCGGGTTTGATAATTATATGATAATTATATGCATGCACAGAAGGAGTGCCCAAAATCCTCTCGGGATACTTGGCATAGGTATCCAGGGAGGCTTTTTGTTCCTATTGATTCTCGACTGCCTAGGCTTTTTTTTTTTTTTTTTCTTTTAAAAAAGGGTGTTGTACCTATAAAAAAATGATTTTTTACCTTACATAAAAAGGTTCTCTACTCTTTTATGTAAAGTGAAAATTCTGAGGTAAGGTACGCTTTAAGTAATAGTGTCCCTGCGCAGAGCAATCTTCTCCACTGCAAGCTAGAAAAAATAGGTCAGACATAATGAATTTGTACTACATGCCATTCCATTACCAATCAATAAGGTAAAAGTACAATGGTAATATCTGGTGATTTTAGGCGACCATCATTCAAAAAACAAAGTCTTAGTGGTCTTGAAGGCTGGGTTCTAGTTTGTTTACAGGGACCATTGAATATACGGTAGCTTGACAATATACCTTACTATATGCAGTGTGCACTTAGAACCAAACCAACCAGTTCTTCCCATAGAGTGTTAATCTTCAACACTGAGTCATTCTATTGTCATTAGATGTGCTCACCTTTGGTTTACCCAGAAAATCTTTGGATTTTAGCTGTTCTACTTCCTGCTTTCTAGGCCTGAAAAGTTCACTCTCTGGTACGTGCAGTGGCTGAAGAAGTACACGATTCTGTGAAAGAACATTCGGTGGTTAGGTCAACCCAAAGCTAGGTGTGTCACTTGGGAAATTACATTATAATGTCATTGTACCTAAGGGCTATCATTTACTGTTAGGTCATATGCAAAAAAGTATATGGCAACAAGTGTGCCAAGTAAAAATTCCCCACAGCATTACACAACCAACCTAAAACATTTATTCAAGTCAGGATGGATCCATACTTTCATGTTGTTGATGTAAGTTTTGTATAAAGTATTTTGCTTTGAAAAATCTTTATATTTTCCCTTATGATAATCTCACAGCTGAAATCCAACTGGTTATCCTCATTGAGACAACAGTTAATTTTTACCAGCTTTGTAGACTTTGCAAGATGAAGGATATGAACCAGAAGAATGCTCACCTGAACCTGCCCTATTGCTGTCTCCAGTTTAGCATTTATGGATTCCATGGGCAGACAGTTACCAGCTCCATTAAGCTTTTCCTGCGCAGCGTCCCACTGGCCCAGGTAACAATGGATGATTGCGGTGTTATATAAAATCTGCACAAAAAGAAAGACAAATAGAAAAATGTACATTTAATATATATAGTTGGTGCCTCGCTGTAGGTAATACAGTAGTCCCCATTAACGGTTGATTGTTTAGTAAACCAGAAAGGCAGAATGCTAAATGGACATTTATGGGACACCAACCCTGATGCTAGATTTTCAATCAAGACTATCATGGACGATTGCATCTAATAATAAAAATCTGTATGAAGCTCTAAACCCTGCATTGGCTTCCTGCTGTAAAAAGATACATTTCAAAGTTCTTTATAGTCCACCCCACCCTCTGTTTTCATCTCCAGACATAGATCTAACTGGAAACTTGGCTTTCTATATCCCAGGCCACCAACTGTTGCACATGGCTCCCGGACTTCACATGTGCTTCACTCTTACCCTTATGATTGGCTATTGTCTAAAATTTATGAAGCTTCTCATTACCATTTAGTGCTAACCATTACACATTTTCCCATTAGCCATTTACCAACTAACAATTCCACCTTCTCTAGTCACTACATACCAATTCACACAACAGACTGTCAACCAGTGCTACTTGTGGCCAATCAGGTGCTGTTATTCTGAAGTACTGAGAGAGACAGGCCTGAATTGTACCTACCCTTTGTCTAAAATAAAACATTTTTTGAGCTTATAACCCTGCTTAGGTCCCACCAGGGTAAGGCTGATGTAATATGGTGGTTAATGAAGTCCTGCAACTTATTATTATGCTCTTCCTACCTCCCAGGTAAAGAGTAGATGGCGGAGTCCGAGCTGTTTGTAATCGATAACAATGTTGTTTCTCAGCTGAGATAGGGCCAGGTGGCAGTCACTCAATGCCTTCTCATATCTGTCAGGAAAAAAGATCATAAAATATTTTGTTATTCAGTGAAACAAAAGGACTATAACTGGACAAAGATTGTCTACTAACTGTCATATTTACCAATGCTGTGCCTAACACATTTTATTGAGATACATTACTCCAACACTAACATTTTATTCATTAAAGATCTAGTTGACTCTTCCCATTCTTAAAGTAGCTTTGCCAGATTAAAATATTAAAAAGATACTTGTCCTAATACACATCTGTGCCACCAGCACTGAACTGTTGTAGCAGCCAGCAGGTGAAACTACAGCACACAGTGATGGACCAGGTGTGTGACATTCCCAGAAGTGTGTTGGATGCTGAACATAATTCAGCCATCGCATAACTTCAAGAAAGAGAAGACTGGGTACAAGATAAACTCAGAAGGTTTGCTACAGGTTATTGTACCTAAAAATGTAGGCCCTTAGTGTTGCACAGCAAAACTTCCTTGCTGGGAACGTTGGCAAAAGGATGTAGGATGGCTTCATGCAACAAAGACAGTAGAACTAATTGTTTGTTTTCCTATTTGCATTGTTTAATCTACAACCTCTAAAACGTGGATGTGAAATATTTTAATTTGTTCAGTTATCTTGAATTTTAAATTAGATTATCAAATTACATTTTAAAGAAAGAGTCAGTACACCCAAATGTTCTTTGTTGTTCCATGGGTGTAACATGATGGACTTCCTATTATCTGCTAAATATTTGTTAAGGATATTTCTAACAAAAGAACTCTTGGTCATAATTCTTGACTCTACAAGATCCATATGAAGAATTGGTCTCTGGGTTTTTTTTCAGCCAGCACTATAAGAGAAAGTGGGTACACAGAGCAGAGTGGAACACATAGACAAAACCTAAGTTCATAGATTCTTTAAGAAAAAAACCTAAATTTGATCTGGTGTCCTTATCCAATTTATTATTTACCCTTTAAGCTGGAAATATACATAACTTCTCTGGAAAAAACCGACAGCTAGGCAGGGGTCTTTCAAGAGAGCCTGATTATAGGCCTGCAAAGACAAAAGAATGGTAAAAAAAAGTGCTTGCGTTGACACCCTAATTGACACAGGATAATAAAAATATATACAGTTAGGTCCATAAATATTTGGACAGAGACAACGTTTTTCTAATTTTGGTTCTGTACATTACAATTCATTTTAAATGAAACAACTCAGATGCAGTTGAACAACAAACTTTCAGCTTTAATTCAGTGGGTTGAACAAAAAGATTGCATAAAAATGTGAGGAACTAAAGCCTTTTTTTTTTAACACAATCACTTCATTTCAGGAGCTCAAAAGTAATTGGACAAATTAAAAAGCTGAAAGTAAAATGTTCATTTCTAATACTTGGTTGAAACCCTTTGATGGCAATGACAGCCTGTAGTCTTGAGGTTTCCTCCTTTTAATGTTCTGCCAGGTCTTTACTGCAGCAGCTTTCAGTTGCTGTTTGTTTGTAGGCCCTTCTGTCTAAGGTTTAGTCTTCTACAAGTGAAATGCACTTCCACTTCTTTGCTTTAATAAACTCCTGGGTTGGTTTGGCTGTATGTTTTGGGTCATTGTCCATCTGTATTATGAAACGCCATCCAATAAATTTGACTGCATTAGGCTGGATTTGAGCAGACAGTATGTTTCTGAACACCTCAGAATTCATTCGGCTGCTTCTGTCCTGTGTCACATCATGGATAAACACTAGTGTCCCAGTGCCATTGGCAGCCATGCATGCCCAAGCCATCACACTGCCTCCGCCATGTTTTACAGATGATGTGGTATGGTTTGGATCATGAGCTGTTCCACGCCTTCTCCTTACTTTTTTCTTGCCATCATTCTGGTAAAGGTTGATCCTGGTTTCATCTGTCCAAAGAATGTTTTTCCAGAACTGTGCTGGCTTTTTAGATGTTTTTTTTAGCAAAGTCCAATCTAGCCTTTCTATTCTTGAGGCTTATGAGTGGCTTGCATCTTGCAGTGCACGCTCCCTATTTACTTTCATGCAGTCTTCTCTTTATGGTAGACTTGGATATCGATACGCCTACTTCCTGGAGTGTGTTGTTCACTTGGTTGGCTGTTGTGAAGGGGTTTCTCTTCACCATGGAAATGATTTTGCGATCATCCATCACTGTTGTCTTCTGTGGACATCCAGGTCTTTTGGCGTTGCTGAGTTCACCAGTGCATTGCTTCTTTCTTATGATGTACCAAACTGTAGATTTTGTCACTCCTAATATTGTAGCAATTTCTCGGATGGGTTTTTCTGTTTATGCAGCTTAAGGATGGCTTGTTTCAGCTGCATTGTGAGCTCCCATGACTGCATGTTGTGTGTTCACAGCAAAATCTTCTACATACAAGCAATCCCCCTTCAAATCAACTCCAGGCCTTTTATCTGCTTAATTGATAATGACATAACGAAGGAATTCCCCACACCAGCCCATGTAATAGCCTTTGAGTCAATTGTCCAATTACTTTTGAGCCCCTGAAATGAAGTGATTGTGTAAAAAAAAGCTTTAGTTCCTCACATTGCAATCTTTTTGTTCAACCCACTGAATTAAAGCTGAAAGTCTGCAGTTCAACTGCATCTGAGTTGTTTCATTTAAAATTAATTGTGGTAATGTACAGAACCAAAATTAGAAAAAAGTTGTCTCTGTCCAAGTATTTATGGACCTAACTGTATATACACAGTTCAGATGGATGCTAGGGCTTAGACAGCTGCCAATTTATTCTCACAATGTATATTATGTATGTAATGGATGCACACAGATCCTTCATAGATACAGTGTGGAGAATAAAAGTCTGCACCCTGACACAAGAAATGTGTTACTAGCAGAATCACCAAGGAAAGGTAAAGAAAACAAAGTTTTAAAATGAAATGAATGCAGCTGCCATATCTCTGTTTTTCATTCTTTGGTTTAGATCAGGGGTCGTCAAACTTTTATGGCCACTAGGCCACTTCAGGGGTGGGCGGGAGCACACTAGGCCGGACTCCCGCCCTAGTGACTCTGTCCCCCACCAAGGAACGTCCCCTAAAGTGAAATCCCTCTCCTCCCTATGCATTGCCAAGAAGAGGGATTAACCTTCAGGGAGCGTTCCCTATTTACTGCGGCGGCGGAAGTATCAGGCCTGCCAAGGTAAATAGGGGAGCCACAGGAAGGAGGCGGCACTGGAGCTCCAGCGGCTCTGGTAATTCCTAATTCCCCCTGGGATATCGGCCAGGGGGCATTAGGCCGGAACAAACTATCGGCTAGGCCATATCTGGCCTAAAGGTCTTAGTTTGCCGACCCCTGGTTTAGATAGACTACTTACAGTAAATTGCACTGTTGGTTTGGTGCTTTTGAAGCATTTAGATGTTGTGGGAGTAACTTTGGAGTTAAGTGATACCCTTTCTTTTTAAGTTAAAATTTTTGGGAGTTTTTGGAATGACCCACATATTAAAACAAAAAGTTATATGGGGGAACAATGAAACATATATATTCAAAAAGAAAACTAATTTTTTACTTGGCACACTTGAGGCTACTGCACGGGGCTGGGTTGTAGATTAGAGAAGTATTAAAAGGGTAATTCACTCAGAGATAAGAAGTTCAGATACAATTCCTTTTAAGTTGTCCATATACCAGGGAAGTAACAGAATACAAGCAATATTTAAACATTTTTTTCTTGGCACACTCAAAGAGCTCTTGATTACTGTAAACATCTAGGATATATCAGATAATTGTTGGGTTGTTGTGGGTGTGTTGTTGGGAAATAGGACGTTTAGACACATTTGTCACTCATTGGGAGTGAGAGACCTTTCAAAACCTTTGATCAAAGGCTTGAGGGAAAACTAGCTGTATTGTTGAAGATCAGAAATTGAATAATATCATCAATTTCAATTATAGCTACAATAATTGATGGCTAATGCAGTACAAAGCACTACTACTGTATTGTAAGGTTGTGGTAAATTTTGAAATCTTCTTTAAATGCCTCTATTATACATATTATTATATTATATTATAATATACAATATTCCTTACTTTTGCCTCTTTATTTATGCTCCTCTCCTCTATTTTTTGTCTTTTTCCTTTATTTTCTCCCTTTTAAGTTTTTTTTTTCTTTTAATATTATTTATAATTTCCTAAATGTTGTACATCAGTAATGCGTGGTGTTTGAAATATTAGGATGCCAGACATAATAATTTTCTATATCTATTGTATAAAATTTGAAAAAAGAGGAAGCTCATTGTTTTATGTACATTTACATTATCTACCCAGACTAGAATCAGAATGTTAAGTAGCCAATAAAAGATTATTTACCTCTAAGGCATTCTTAAGATCTCCTTTGAGGACATAGACACATCCAATGTTGAACCAAATCTTTGATGTGGGGTCCTCAATGCTTAAGAAATTCTGCAAAGCTGAATCCAGGTTTCCATTGTCAGCTGCCAGGACTCCTTCGTACCAATATTTTATAAGATCTTTGTACGGCATCCTGAAGAGAAAACAAGTAAAATGTGAAGATCAACCTGCAGTAAGAACTGCTCTAATTGTATCAGGAAGTGTAAAACCTTGTGTCCCTCCCCTAATCTCATTCCAATCCACTCTGAGGATATAATGAAAGGGCACGTATTCAGCTCTGCAAATTCCTAGCTTGCATCACTGTGAAGCAACATTCACCTGAATGTTCCTTGAGTTGGAAAAATGCTTGGCACTGATTCTTCCTGATATGATAAAGCAGATGTGACTAATCCAGCAGCTGAAGAACAAAAGTCTTAGCATTGCCTTTCTGATCAAACACACACCACACACCATGATGTCCTGCTAGGTCCAGGACAAAATCTGGCCTGGCTGAAAAGTGACTACAAGATCTTGCATGTCTAGCTTAAATCCTTGACATGGCTAAAATCATTACTTGAAAAAAAAAAAGTTTTTTCAGTATTTTATAGAATAGGAAATCTCTGCCACCTGGGTATCTGCTGGGTAGATTCACCTCGCTACTGTAACAACAAATGGTAATATTAAACCTATGCCATATTCTTTTCTGATTAAAGGGACAGTAAAACAGAAAAAAATGGTGTGAGATCCTTCTTAATATTTTGACCAGACTACTTTAAATGAAAAAACGTAAAGGGAACAGAAATGCATATATCAATCCCGTTCTTTATCTATATATATCTTTATATATTCTTTCAGAAATCAAAAAAGGTTGGGGTACCATCTCCTGTACAACATTACATAATAAGGGGAAAACACCTTTACACTTTCTTGTATAGGGAAGAGAATGAAAAAGTAATTAATGGCTGATGAATGACTCCAGCTTTTGAAATGACCCCTGGGAATGCTCAGCTGGAATAAAGGCTGAAAGAAACCCAAAACTAGATGTGTGTTGGAGTGCACAAATGCTGCAAAACTGATTCCAAAAAATATGCCGCTCTTTTCTACCCATTGTTTAAACTGATTATCATTGTAACCGAGAAGAAAAGAAAGAAGAAATATAAAACTTTAGAATTGTCCTCAGAACAAAAAATGAGGGGGAATAGTAAAGGAAGAAAGCTAGTTCTGAAGTGAGGACATCTCCTCACTTTGGAAGATTTCCTCCAACTTCCTGTTGTGACTCTGTAACAGGTAGTAAAAAGTGATGTGGTCAGTAGTGAACAGGCAACACAAAAAATACCCTGGATGACTTTAACTCACCCATAAGCTAAAAAAAAATGTTTGTGTTAAATATTCACATAAACCTTAGTAGTTTCTGTCTGGTTATACTTTCAGTCATTTTCATTACTACTATTGGACTTGGAACAAACCCACAGATTGGAAGATCAAACTGAAGTCAACACTTCTAACCTGCGTAGTTGTTCCCGAAGCCTTTGGATTAGTATGATAGACAGCTAGCAGTTCATGAGAAATTAGAAATGCAGCTTCCATTTTCTTTTAGTGAAGGATTTAAAAGCTAGCACGTTTTGAAATTGGCTAAAGCTAAATTCACAGTTAATATACATCTGTGGGAGCTGTTTTATTTGCCAACTAATTTGTATTTCTGTCCATCCAGCTCTGAGACCTTAACACATTACATATCTTTCTGGAAGGGGAGAAGACCTGATTTTATTCTGCTGCAGTTCAGTAACACTTAAGCTACATACACACATGCAATATTTGTCGTTGGAAAGGATATTTCACAATCCTTTCCAACAAGACTACTGCACAACGCATGAACGAGTACTGTACATACAGCACCGTTCTGCTCTATGAAGAGAGGAGGGGGGGGGGGGGGGGAGCGACAGAGACGCACCCTGCTGCGCGCTTTCCCCCTTTCCTTGCATTACCATCGTTCATCATCCATCGTCCATGGATCTGCCAGGCCGGTCGTTCGGACGATGAACGATGGGCGCTATAAACATGCCAGATTCTCATCCGATATTGTCCCTGAGCCAATTATCAGGCGAGAACCATTGGATGTGTGTACCCAGCCTTACAGTTCTTGCCTATTCTTTAGCCCCTGTTTCTGGGCAGTAAAAGGAGATGCAGTTACTTGACCTGTATATCAGCCCTTTTAACATTTTTATCTGATTTTTTTTACAAGCACTTTTTTTAAACAGATTTGCCTTTTCTGATTAGTTTTACTCTGAGGAGGATTTATTGAGCATGTTAAGTTGGAATTTAGATGATGACCAAACATGCATACACAATCCAGCGGGCAAACAATCATATTAAAAATTGTCTTTGCTACGTTACAGTCCTGTTGTACAACTTCATTTTAGATCTACCAACCATATATTGCAAGGGATAGCCACTATCGGGAAAAAAAGGCAAAAGTAGCTGGTTACTTCAAGTTAAAGTGGAGCTAAAGTTCCATTGTCTGTATGAATGGGCAGGTCAGTATTGCAGGCGATGTCCCTTCTGCAATAATGTTTTTTGCTGGCCTGATTGCTCTGGGTTTCTGGCAAAAACCTTGCGCTGCACAGGAATTCCAAGCTTTTGCACTTCTACAATGGGGTTACATCATCCCAGCACGGCCAATCAAGATGGCTGATGATTGTGGTGCTGAAACACGGACAGGTGAGTCGGTCGGATTTAATTTAAAGGAGTTTGCGAATGGGATCTCCGCACTGAGCCCAGGCCTCATATGGATTATTAACCATAATTGACATAAAGAAAAAGACTGTGATGACACACACTAGAACAGCTCAGAGTTCTCAAGACGGTTCTGTGCACAGGAATTACATCATTCTGATCTGGTCAATAGGCCTGGTTGACTCCAAACCTGAAATAACACTGAATGGAAATGCAAAAACTGACAGACAGGAACACAAACATCATAGGGGTTCATTGACAAGGTCAGCTGATGCACACAAACACTGCACACATGAGATATGGCATTCAGGGCTAGTTAACCACCTGGACGTTTCACTGATGTCTGGATTTCTGTACCAAAAGTAGTACACTGTTTTTCATCAAATTTTTTTTTTAAATTGTAGACCTGTAACTTACAGAAATATGTCCGAACAAGGGTCTAGTAGATATCCTGAATATAATAAAGTTTGAAACACACAATCATGTAAAAAAAAATGAACTTTAGTAATAAAATTAAATAAAAAACACAAAAATCAGCTTAAACAAGAATGCATAAATAAATAAAAAATACTGCAAATGCAAAAATTCGGTATACTGTATAGTAATATATTTTTATAAAACACCTCCCTGGTGTGGTAAATTTTAAAACAGAGTCCAACCTCACATACCTAGACAAAACCACCTAAATATATTTTGTATTATTTTGTATTGGATTGGATACAGGACTTGGTATTGAATCCAATACAAAATATTTGAATTTCCCGCTATGACCCCGTCGATGGGCGTATGCACTGACATCATCAGGAATCGTCGAGAGACGTGTACACGAACGCCGGGTGTTCTAATTCTTTCTGTACTTCCATGCAACAAACGTTACATTTTTTGCAAGGAAATTTATTGTACATTGTAGGCCATAATTCTTAGGCATGACTCACTGAAATATGTCCAAAATTTAATATTAAACTTAAAAAAAAAAAAATAGTGTGTAATGTAACTGTACAGTAGTTTATATAATATCTACATAATACAAATATTTATATATTATATAAAGATTTCTTTGTATTGGACTCAAAACAGCTTTTTTGTATTGAGCTCAATACAAAGTGATTTAAATTTCCCGCCCCACCTCCCGCCTGCACCGACGCTTGCAGCGACGTCACTGGGAAACCCCGGAGATCGTCAGTGCACACGCTGGGTGAAGACAGAAGACGTCTCCGGAGGAGCTGAAGGGACAAGGTATTTTTTTTTCAGTTGTAATCCGATTGTCATACAATGTTGTATGACAATCAGATTGCTCTGTAACGCGTTTTTATTTTTAGCTACCTGGTTCGGGGTAACCGATAGTAGCAAGTTTTCTTACCCCAAACCAGGTTCGGGCTAACCACCCAGGTGGTTAATAAAGGTGGATGAAGACACCAAACCCACAAGACCGGATGACAATATTTTTCTGCTACAGAAGACCAATTCAGCTTATAATCGTCAACACAATTCTGTGCATGGGAGTTATGTCATCCTGACCAGGCTGGACCTCTGTATGCTTACTAAAAATGTTTCTGGTCACTCCTTGTCCTGACAGGAAGTGAGGAAAAATCTCCTCCACTTGACATAAAACCCGAACTCCATGGGGCTCAGGTACGAACAGTAAGCAACACGGAAAATAAATTTTGCAAATAGCAACTAATAAGTTTCCAATTGTCAGATATGAAAGCAAAATTAGGATTCTCGTTGCTGTGGGGACAGCACCCACATCGTACATTTGTCCCATAACAGGGGTACATAAGAGGAATTCTCAGGGTACTCTGATACTGCACCGAGTAACTTTAATTTCCGCTTCCTGTTACTAAGGAAATCCCCAGCCCGTCTGCTTTACCCTGACGGCGGTCCGTTACGGAAAAGTTTCCGGGCAGTGCACAGAGAAGAGGCAGGAAGGTTCCGGGTGAAGAGTACGTGCGAGCAGGGTGAAGCGGTAGGTGGCTCTGGGTTGTACGTTATCTATGGTGGGGGACTTTGGTATATTGGGGTACCGATAACTTGGGTGACGCTTGAATTAGAAGAAGTAATGGGAACATAGGTACATTTTGTTTGTGTCAGAGCAGGGCAGCAGGGTTTCACCCCATTACCTGCAGCCAGGTAAGCTCCGTAGCTGGGGACATACTGACACACATGCTTGGCCAGAATACTGTTCTGGGTTTATTTTGGGACTATGAATAGACTATGGTGAGCTGTCACATACCTGGCTACCTCAAATGGCAATAAATGCAGGCCAAAGTTATATATATATATATATATATATATGTATATATTTGTCCACCTACCAATCCACCATATTGATCTATTGATTGGAAGGCAGCAGAGTGGGGTTTAGCTTACAATCTGATGGAAGGTGATGGCTGGTTATACTTCTTTTTTTGTATTCCTCATCATGAAATACCCAGGCTTTTTGCAATTTTACTATAAAGTGTAACTTAAGTCAAGGTTGGTTTTACTTAATAGAAAGGGTCTTTATTTATCCTGTTCGCAGAACAGGAAGAGATATCCAACATTTTCCCAGTATAGAAGGTCAGCATCTTTGACACTAAACACCCGCAATGTGTTACTGTGTGTTCATCCATGTTAAGTCTACAAAGTACCCGATGCCCCCAGGGATTAATGTTCGCAGCCAGGGTATAGCAGAACTAAACTTTCAAATAAAAAAAAAATGCGATCAGTGAGGTCTTTTATTACTGGGGGGGGGGGGGGGGGGGGGGGGGACAGATGATACACTCACCTGATATTGGTCCATCATGGGTGTGCGATCTTCATGCAGTCCTCCTTCAGGTGTCAGATCTTGAGCGATTTTGATTGGCCCAGCTGCATTGACTTAAAGCAAAATTAAAGTTCTGCTTCCAAAACCTGGAATCCGGCAAGGCTTTATTGCATTTTCCTTACTTCTTGTGCCTGTTTTTCCCCTACAATATTAATTCGGGAACAGCTGACCACAGGACAGGAAGGCGCAGACCACAGTCAAATATGGATACAACTTCTGACCCTTACTCAACTTACTCAAAATGTGTTGCCACTAAAGAGATTTCTGATCACTTCTTGTCCTGATAGGAAGTGATGAAAAACTCCACTGTACACAAAACTATAAAAATCAGAGGTCATAAACTTTTCTAACTATATCCCAAACAAAGTTATGTGTGGAGTTTGTGCAGGCAATGTCCCTTCTGCAATATATATTCTTGCCTGCCTGATTACCATTTTTTTCTGTCAAAAATCACTGAGTGCTGAATGTGCATGCTCAGCCTAGGAAGCCAGGATATCTGGCACATTCTGGCCTGCCATGTTGCCATGACAGAATGAACTCCTGTGCACCTGCATGGGAGTTATGTCATCCCAACAAATAAAAAAATAAAAACAAAGGAAATCACCCAATCAGGACAACATGGTAATTCTAAACTGCACTGAATAATAGGGGCTGCTGTTTTGGGTTATTTATTGTTCTAGGCCCAAGACTCCAGACTTTTTAAAGCTATTTAAAAAGAAAAAAGTTCACTGGCCATTAGTGCTCTTTGCACTGCCAGAATGATAAAGCCAGGCATTTCTGCAAACCAAAGGGAGGCAAACTCTGGCCTAGCCAGTATTCCAGTCTGGCCTAACGCCCCCCTAGTTATTTATTGTTGGTTCTGGCCTAATTGAATTGTTGCGATACCGAGTTCCCGCACAGTAACCCCAATTACTATGCCTAAAGAGCAGAAGCAACGCGCAGATACCAGTCTCCGGAAGGTTGACCTCGAACGTCGTGTCTTCAACCCCAAATGGACTGAGGTGGCAACAAATCCCTGGGTTCAGTGTGCAACCACACAAACAGCACTTTCAAGCAGTTGAATCTCAAGGGGCATTTTGATGCCAAGCACGAGCACACGTACAGAGACTACACCGTTAATGAGCAGAAGACTGGGGCTGCTCGCTTGAAATTACTGCTGGAAAAAAACTTTCCTTGAACGCCTTGTTTCTTCTGGCTTAGTGTGCCTTCTTGACCTGCTGAAATAGCCTAGTAGTCCAAAAAGTTTGCCGACCCCTGCTGTAAACTATAGGGAGGTTTCATTTCTCCTACAGCTGAAAGAAACCGAGTGTCAGAATCGGATCACTTCTCTCTGTCCAGCATTGCTGTGTACTGGGAAACCTGGCCCCAGTGATCCATTTTATTACCAGTGCAGTAGAACTCCAGCCCAAAGATGTGAAATGCTTAATATTTTCTACCCATCACTTATTTGTCATTTATTCTCCTTCAATCCATTACATATTTAGATCATATGGTATAATAATATAGAAATATTGGAGGTACAACTTTTTTTTTTTTGTAACCACATGTGTATAACTGTCTGAAATATGTGTATTTAAATCATCAGAAAAATATAGGGCAACCATTGCTGGCCTTAGTCTGGCAATGCTGATTGCCTGGTTGTGTCTGATTTACATGTGTTAAGTCATTGATCTGGGACAAGCATGCTTTAAAGTGGACTCGGAAAGCCTTAAAGTAAATTAATCAGCATGGAATCCAAAAAACTAATATTCTCAGGGGTCAGAAATCAATGTCAGTCCCCATGCTTTCAAACAACGATGACCTGTTTGTGGTCACCTTCCCCCCTTTGCTAAGTGTGGTAGATGAAGAATAACTCCCCTTGTACAAAAATTGTCATCTGGCTAGGTATGGAAAGATTCAATGGGTGCAGCAAAGGGCTTACAGATGCTGCTACTCCGCAAGCTAAATTTCGGTAGATTTTCGGTGGATCCATGCACTTGTGTTCTTTGACAAAGATAAGGTTGGTCTTTGCTGTAGAGGAACCTGGCAGTGGATGGGTAGGCATGCAGACAAGGCTTTCATTGTATATGAGATCAGTGTGAGGGTAATAATATGTGAAGACTGGAGTTACAGGAAGGTGTTAATGAACAAGTTATAGGGAGAGTCATTGTTGGGATTACAAGATTGATTAGAGATGAGTTATGGAGAGAGTTAATGTTAGGGTTTCATGGTGAGTTATTCTTACGGTAAGAATGTTTGTAGAGGTTACAGGGAGGTGTTGGGGTTAAGTTACAGGCAGGGTTTAATGATAGGGCCATGGGGAATGTTAGTGTTTGGATTACCAGAAAGGTAAGTGTAAGGTGTTTGAAGGAATAATAGTGTAAGGTTTACAAGTAGGGATAGTGTTGTGGTTACAGGGATGGTAAATATGGAGGTACTATATAGATGTAATTGTTACAAGGATTAAAGTAAGGGTTATAAGAAGGGGTATTTGTAGTGTTAAAGGAAGAGTTAGTTGCAGTGTTACCAGAACAGTTAGTGGGAGGGTTAGTGTGAAAGTTAAAGAAAGGGGTAATTGTAGCTTTACAGGGAAGGTTAGTGTATGATTTATAGGATTGGTTACTTTCAAGGTTACAGGGAAATTTAGCGTGGGTGTTAGCGAATGGGGTAATTGTAGTGTTACACTAAGGGTTAATGTAAGGGTTTCAGGAAGAGGTATTATTATTTTAAGGTTTTCAGAAGATGTTAAAGCTACAGGAAGGATGTGTTGGTGCTGGTATATTATAGTTCAATATTTCTTTATTAGGAAGTTTTGTTTTTAAGATTACAGAACAAATCGCATACAAATACAGACAAACAAAAAAAAATACAGACAAACAGAAGAAAATATATAAGAAAAAGAAAAAACAGATAGAGAAAGTATAAATGTTTAAACATCTGTCCACTTTCACTGTCTATCAATTACAAGCAATAGTACAGGAAGGATGACAAAACCAGAGTTCCCATTTAACAAAAAACTTATCATAACTAGAGTTGAGAATGGCAACTGTCTTTTCACATGCGCAACAAAGATTCAAGTCCGCTATAACATCTCTATGGCTAGGGGTATGGGTAGTTCTCCACAATTTGGTAATATGCATTTTTGAGAGTAAGAGAATCTGAATAATAAGAGATCTGGCACGAGTAGGGAATCGTCTAGTGTCTAAATGCAGAATAACCATCTCAGGTGTGGGTAAAAATGGTATAGCTGTGATATCGAAGATCAATTGAAATATAAGATTCCAGTATGATCTAAGAGATTTGCAATACCAAAGAATATGTGACAACGATCCTATTTCTCCACAATTCCTCCAGCATTGTGCTGAATAGGAGTCAGAAAATTTAGATAATTTATAAGGAGTCAGATACCAAAGATTAAGTGTACGCTGAAAAAGATCCCAGTGGTTTTCACATCTAGAAGCTTTATAGGTGTCCGCAATAGCGGCAGCCCAATCATTTGGAGAGTAACCTATACCCAGACCCCTATTCCATCTGTGCATGTTGGTGGAGAGAGAAAACTCCAGGTTTCTATTAAGTAAATTATAGTACTTAGTTATACTATTTTTGTGTGATGTGAGCATTTGAAAAAGATGGTTCAACGACCTATGCAAATGCAATTCGGGCTGAAGAGTAATCTTATTAACTAAATGTCTGATTCTGATTCTGAAGTAAAACGTTCTGTATCAGCTAAATGATACTCTGCCTGCAAAATATCAAAAGATTTGAGGCCATGTGTAGAGAAAATATCTCTCAGCTCGTAAATACCACAACTCCTCCATCTTGACAAATTAAGCTGTGGGATAAATATTTCCAGAATTTTTAATTCAGGGTGAATAGTTAGATGTGATCCTAAGGAAGGAAATGACATACTAAAATCTCTCCAGCACTTCAGGGTAGCCTGAATTGTAGGGTAGATAGTAACAGGCACAGAATGCCCTAGCTTAATAGCTATTAATAGATGTTTCAAATTGGGCGAATTTGTTAAATATTGTTCCATCTCAACCCACAATTTCTGCGGGGACGGATTCCACCAGTCAAAAGTCTGGGAGAGAACTGCAGCTTTATGATAGTGATATAGATTTGGTATCCCCATTCCTCCAGATCTCCTATCCCTCGTAAGTATATGGAATGCACACCTAGGTCTTTTCCCTCTCCATATAAAATACATGATCTTTTTTTGCAGAGATCTAATATAGTGTTTAGGAAGAAGAATGGTAAGAGTGCGGAAAAAATATAAAATCTTAGGCAAAATGAACATCTTTACTGTTGCAACTCTACCTGCCATAGAGATTTCAGTTTTATTAAATTCCTTCAATTCCGTGGATATTGCTGTTGCTAAAGGAGGGAAATTAGCCTGAAATAGTTGTGAAGTATTAGGTGGAATTTGAATACCTAAAAATTTAAGTGCCTTATTTTCCCACATATAAGGGAAATGGGTTTTAATAGAAAATTTCAAATGTACTGGAACATGTATACCCATTATCTGAGATTTAGAGGCATTAACTTAATAAGAGATCTATAATAAGAGATCTTAGAGAAATCGTCAAGCAGTTGTTGAACAGCTTTTAAAGACACTTCAGGTTGGGTGAGCATTAAAATAATATCATCTGCAAAAAGATTGATCTTATGGGCTCTGTTACCTATCGTTATTCCAGATATTTGCGTACTAGAACGTATATATTCCACAAGTGGTTCAAGCAGCAGTATACATACCACTGGTGAAAGTGGGCAGCCCTGCCTAGTCCCATTTGTGATTGGGAATATAGAGGAGAGGGCTCCAGATGTGAAGATTCTCGCAGAAGGCCCTGAATATAAAGACATAACAGCTGATTTAATAAAGCCAGAGAATCCAAATTTATCTAAGACCTTAGATAGATAACCCCAATGAACCCTGTCGAACGCCTTCTCAGCGTCTAGTGATAGAAGCAGAGAAGGTCGTCCGAGGAGGTTAGCACATTTTAGAATATTAATTAGGCGTCTTGTACCATCCGGAGCCTGTCTATTTTTCACAAAGCCTACTTGATCTGGATGTATTAATGAAGGAATAATATCTTCCAATCTGTATGCCAATACTTTAGCGAAAATCTTCACATCTGTGTTCAAAACGGATATAGGCCGATAATTAGCAGTGCTCTGAGGGTCCCTACCTGGTTTAGGAATTGTAACTATTACTGCTTGCAGCATCTCTGCAGGAAAGGAACCTCGAGCTGCGGCTAAATCGAAGATCTCCCTCAGATGAGGTACCAATGTACGGGTAGATAACTTATAATATTCACTGGGAAATCCATCCGCTCCTGGAGACTTCTTATTAGGGAGTGCGTTAATGACTCTTAATATCTCTTGAGTTGTAAAAGGGGCGGATAAAGAGATATTTTGTTCAGGGGAAAGTTTTGGCAAACTTACATTACTCAAGAACTTATTTATATGGTCTATACTTGGTTGGGGAGTTAGGGGGTCTTCAGCCAAATTATATAGAGAAAAAAAATAAGTTTTGAATGCATTAGCAATGTCCGTAGGACTATAGCAGAGTTTTTGAGAGATTGGGTCTTTTAAAACACTAATTTTTGATCTGAGATGTGGGGGTTTGAGACAACCTGCTAGGTATGCTCCTGCTTTATTATGTAAAGCGTATTGTTTTTCTTTAAATAAATATTGAGATTTTTCAAATTTATAGATCAAAAGTGATCTTAATAGATGTCTATCATTAATGATTGTATCAGATAGCATCTGAGATGGAGATTTTTTATTAATAGCCTCATTAGATTTAATACGCTGAAGGAGATCTAAGATTTGTATTTGTCTTTGTTTTTTTTCATATGACCAAATTTTTATACAAACCCCTCTTATAAAAGCCTTATGAGCATTCCATAATGTAAAACGATCAGTCTCTTCCAAATCGTTTATATCAAAGAATAGGTTCTGTGCTTCTTCCACTTGTTTAGCCAGGTTTGGATGGGACAGTAGAAATGTGTTAAATTTCCACAAGTTGCTAGGTATAAACGGAGAGTCCACAAATTCAACACATATTGGTGCATGACCCGACCAAGAAATTGTTCCTATTGATGAGGATTTAATCTTCTGCAATGACCAAAAATCAGTAAGGAAAAAGTCAATCCTGGAATAGGAAAGGTGTGATACCGAAAAATAAGAATAGTCCCTCTCCGTACTGTGTTGACACCTCCAAACATCATAGACATAGAGGTAAGTTAAAGCTGAAGTTTAATCTCCTTTATTTTTTTTTTCTAGTTTTTTGCCTTCCTTGGTTTCTTCTCCCTCATTACCCTGCCAATAAAATGATTTACTAAAATCTTTCTGTTTTAACTATATAGATTATTTTGGATCCATCACTGGTTTTCTGTGCTTCTCCAGGTCAGTGATTTTCAACCACTGTGCCGCGGCACACTAGTGTGCCATGAGAGATCTTCAGTTGTACCGTGGGACGTTGTCCGAAAAATATTATTTATTTACTGCAAATAATTTGTCTTCATTTTTCTATACCAGGGATGTATAGTAATAGAAAGAACAAAAAAAACTCTTCCACTAGATGACAGCAGGTAGCTAATTAACCTGTGGTATTTTTCTACCGTGTTTACCCGATGATAAGGCATCACCATCAAATAAGCCACCCCCCGATTTTTGCTCAAACAATTAAAATAAAGCACCCCCCGCAAATAAGACATCCTTCAATACCTGATACTGTGTGCCTCAGTGTGACTCCTCGATGCTGGCTGCAGTGCAGAGTGAAACTGAAAGTAACTTCAAAGGACAAGCAAGCTGCTGATCCCTGCCCTAACAGAGTCTGTTACCCGGC
>NC_092871.1:55999542-56005505 GCF_032062135.1 Pyxicephalus adspersus | reverse complement strand
CAATGGCACATGAGTGATCAGAAGGGGACAATCAATGGCACACGAGTGATCAGAAGGGGACAATCAATGGCACATGAGTGATTTTCAACAATAAATGTGTACTGTAGTCGTCTTCATGGAAAAATAACACATCCCCCTGAAAATAAGACCTGGGGCATATTTTGGCATTTCAAAAAATATAAGACAGTGCCTTATTATAGGGGAAACAGGGTAATGTAAAATTTGTGCAGACTTAAGAAAGGTTGGGAAACACTGCTCTAGGTAATACAACTAGATCTTGACTTGTGGGTGGGGCTAGCAGAGTATACATTGCTAAACATTGCTTGCTAACAGCAGAAAACTGTTGTACTGCCCACTTGGAGGACTGAGCTTCCATAATTGAAATAACTAAAATCCAACAAATGAAAGTGGTGGGCCAGGGAGTGTCAAGCTGAAGGCTCCATGATTGGAGCCTGTACATCTGTACAAGACTGAGGGAAAGGCTGGATTTCAGTATGCATTGCAGCCTGTGTATTACAGCCTGCTGGGGTTCTCTATTACAAAGTTTTTTATTTTTCTGAAATAAGTTTTTCTTGCAAAAGAAAGTAGGAGTGTTTCTCAGATTTCAGCTGTCATTTTTTGTATTGCAGTAAGGCAGTGTGCATACAAAACCTGGTTGCTATAACTGCATAAGTATTCCTCTGCTGTTCCTATTGTATGTAAAATCTGTCTCCAATGTCCAGGAAATATTTCAGTTGTGCTATGCCTTTGCTCATCCCCATTAGCAATGCATAGTGCCGTTTCCTTCACTTCCCCCTGCTCTTATCAGTTGATGGTACTTGTGGGTATGGGGAGCATGTCTATTTGATAGTGCTGGTGATTGGCAGCTCAGACACCTTCTCTGTCACATCTGGGCAGAGAAAGAGACATAAATTAGAGCTTTCACAGGGCTAAGCCTCCCTTGCTACTATGGTGTTGTGAGGGAACAGGGAAAAGGTGAGTATGTGCAGCTGGTGGAGTTAACTTTAAAATATTCCTGTCACTCGGCACTTGCTGAAATTGTTGACATGGAAGCAACTCTAAGCTGTGTATGTGTAACTTGGCAAAGCTGGTGGTTATCAGGCAGGTAAGAACAGTTACTGCAGAAGGGATATCATCTGTTCCTTTCTGCACTGTCTTCCTGCCTGAATTGTGGATTTTTTTTAAAGCAGTACGTGATAGCTTTCCAACCCCTGGGCATGTTGGTGCTTAAAAATAAAACTAATGCTGCCAATGTTTTTCACATAAAATCTCTTTTGCTCCTGTGAAGATGTCATGTAACTTCCTTTACTGGGCTACAGTCTCAAGAAATGATCAGCTTTCCCAGCAATCTTCTTTGGGCTGCAAAAAAACATCCATCTAGAGACGGTATAAGGCAGTGGTGGCAAAACTATGGCACACGTGCCAGAGGGGGCACTCAGAGCTCCCCACTTTGGCTGGCCTCCCATTGGCTGTGACATTGTGCCTCTGTCAGCCTGTGGGAATTTCCCTTCTCCAGAGACATCAGTTAACCCTCAAAATACCAGGTTGTGGGAATGAGAGGCACCTGATGTGTATTGAGCCTGATGTGTCTTGATTCAGCATTGAAAGGGTGAAAGTACAGAGGGGGAGATAGAGGAGTAGGCAGACATGACAAAACGGGAGGGGGATCTTGTATTGCTCTGTCCTATGGGAAGTACAATACGAATGCTGAACTCACTGAATCTAGCTACACAGCCGAAGGACAGGAGTGCCAGTCTGCTATACCCAGTCAGGACCAGGTGAACACAACGCTTGTGGTTGAAGGTAAGTGTCTGTTAAATGTAATGGGAACCCTGTAACTGTGTGTTGCTGTCCACAGTGCCTTAAAAAGAAATGTGCTGCATTGCTATACAATTGGCATGTGTTTAGTAAAACTCCCTGCATTCCTGAAATGTGAGATATAAATAATATTTAATATTAATATTTTTTGCTGTCTGCACCCTTCTATCTATCTATCTATCTATATATATATATATATATATATATATATATATATATATATATATATATATATATATATATATAATATTTATGATTACTATTATTATATTTGATGTTGATCATTTTCTGTCTTAGTGACAATGTTCTAGTTACTGAAAATAATGAAGGCGGTAAATCTGCATTGTGGTGATGGCATCTAGCCTAGATGCCTTTATTAGGGGATTAGACAAATGGAGGAATTAGACAATTCTGGAGGAATAGTCCATCAGGGGTTACTAGCCCTGATGGGTTTGTGCTACCTCTTTATTATAGATGTGAGCCACTGTGGGATAGAGGAGCTGGACTAGATGGGTCATTGGCCTGATCCAGTGAGCTCTTCTTATGTTCTTATCAGGTTATCGCTCCTATCAGGTTGCTGCCCATTGCTGGTGTCAGGTTATGGATTGGTTCTGAAAGTGATTGCTGTGCATTGCATGAAAGACATCCACACTTACTGACATCTATTCTGTGCATCAAGTAAATGAAAGGTTACAATGTTATTGCATAGCAGCAGGTTGCGTTTACCTGACATCACATGACCCGTGTAATGCTCGGAGTGCTTGGATAGGTTGGTGTGCACGGTTCAGGTCTCTGGCCTGTGTGTGTGCTATATAGGAGGACAGGAAAAACATGGCATTTTTTGTACTGGGATTGTCAGGGTCGACTTTGTATTGGCTGCTGTCCATAGGAACCAGCCTGGGCTCCTGGTAATGGGAAAATGAGAGCTTATATGAATGATCGAGATCTGCACATCTCCTATGGGAAATGTGCGCTACACCTCCACTTCGTCTTATTTTTGCAAATTCCCCAAGAACTAGGTCCAACGCATGTACAGCAGAGGTGAATTAAAGGTAGGAAATGCACTTGGATGCCTTTTTCAGATCAGGCCAAAAGCAGGTGGTCATTGGGCAAATTCAAAAAAAAAACCCCAGCTGAGAATCACTTTCGTAGATTGGGGGAATATCTATTTCCTTAGTGTTAACTAATGGTGTTAGCTATTTTTGGTAAAGGGATAGAAGCAGTAAAGCGTATGTACTTTTCGTCAAACCAAAAGTGATAGGTCGACGCCCTTTCCCCGCCCACTCCATCCATAATACCTCCCATGCCCCTCCCAAGGCCGTCCCACATCCCTCCCTTCTCCAGCCTACTGCCCTCCCACTAGCCCTCCTATATTCCACTCACTCTCCACTCATTTATCGTCTTATTGCCCAGACATGTCCACCCCCAACCTAACCTGGCAAATCTCTGCCCGTGCACTGCCTATTGTCAAGACATGTCCTGGCATGTCCAGGGGATTTTAAAACAATTTACGATTATGTTTAATACTGTAAATAAAATAAAAGACGTCTTATGTGCTTAAAACAAATTATCCTTATTTACTTCGCTCAATGTTAAATCTATTTATTATCACAGTAGGGTATGCATGTTTGATTGTAATTACAACAACGCAGACATAGTTGTTTGCTTTGTAGCTTTGCTACATAGTCACGTACAATGCAGTCATTTTTTCTAAAATCGTTTGTGAATGTTTTTAATACATTTTCAAAAGGCATCCCTTTAGCAATACAATGTAAGATATAGATGCAGTAATTGCCGCAGACTGAACTAGCGGCGTCCTGTATTTGCTTATTTTGATATCTTATAATCTTAGAATTTTGCGATAAAAATTGCATGAATTCATCAGGAAATATTTCATTTTAAGATGATATTCCATAACTATCAAAAAAAAATAGATGAATCATTCGTACATAATATAATTAAAATCTAGTGCTTCCCCTTTGATGCGATTTATCTGTGTTTACAATATGGGCTGCCGGTCTGTCGATGACTTTGTTTACCGGTAATAAATCACATGGAAATACGCCTTTAAAGATGCGCCAGGCCTGAAAGTCTGATTTAATAACGCTGGTAATTTCATAGTTATTCATTTTATTGAAAATCGTATAATACGTCTCTTCTGGTATTTGTTTCAATATTATTCTCATGAATTGAATCATGTTATTAGTGTTTTTAGTGTTTTTGTAGGTTCCGCAAATCTAATTTCAGCCCTTGAAATTCCCGGTTTTTACTAGAGAGAAATGTCCACCAGTTTCCTTGATCAGGTGATAATTCAAAAGCGAATAAAGTTTAACCATTCAAAAATTCTGAACGATCCACCGATAAAGCCTTTTGCTTGCCCGAAATATGTACGAGGGCCATATATTTGCGAACAACTAAAGTGCCGTGAAAATTAGGTTGAAACGGTCTTGCAGGTATGTGCTGTTCATCCAAATATAAGGCGGCATAATTTACATTGTAGTGGTTTACAGCGGGCGATACTTGAACTCTTTTGACATACAGGGAAGCGTGTCGTATTTGTACTTTAAATTGGGTACCTTCAGCAGACATAAGGCAGAAAGAATCTTTGTTTCTGGTCAGCTTTATCTTTAGATCTAATCCATTCAGTATCAGCTTTGGTTGATTAAATATATCGGTGTAACTAGGGCCCATTAATTCAACGCTTCTAGGAACGTACCATATATTGAGACCTCTAGTATGAGGTCTCAATTTACGAAGCCGTCAATACGCACGTCAAGAGCCCGGTCATCATGATGACCAGCAGTATCTTTATAGAATAAACCGGCTGTGAATTGAGCGGCTAAAGTTTGTGAATTATAGTTTATTGGGGATTCAATTTACCCTAAATCGATATACGTAAAATCAATGTGTCACCCAGCGTTATGTCCAGCTGATTAAAAAAGGCTAGCTATAGGGTAATTAATAAGACCAACACGGGACCCGTCAGGTATCGGGGTGTTATCGGGGTTAACGATTTGGCAAACGATGTATAACAGCGTGTTATTTAGGTCGTAATAATATTCCCCGCTCCCGGAAATGAAGAAATGAAGTACCTCTAAATAAAGCGATTTTTCAATACTTGTCTGCGTGGGTGGTATTTGAAAGATATCCAACTCTGATTTGGCGTACTCTGTGGAGGCACTTTACAAAATACAGCGTTTTCCCCTTAAACTTCTTTTTTTTTTGATGATTTTCTCTATCTGGTAAATGCACCGTTTATCAAAGGGGACTTTTTGGACTTTTTCCGCGTAGAATGATCCTTGAATGAGCTCATCAGCAAGGTCTTTCAACTTTCAACCTGTGCCCTTTAGTGTTTATAGCGTAAACAGTAAATACCTCATCCGTATAGGTTTGTTCATAACCCTATGTGAATGGCCCCTTATAACAAACAATTCTAACGTGATCACCTATTTTTAATAAAGGTTTAACTTTTTTATTAGCCGCGTAATAGCCCTAAATATTTTTCCAAATGATTAAAGAGTTCTCTTTTGTCACATCAACAGGGCGGCACCTTATGGTTCTATGGTATGAATGATTATAACTATACACCAGATCAAACTTGTCAATGTACTTAAATGTGTTTTGCTCTCTCAAATAACGCCACATTCTTGTTTTCAATGTTCTGGTAAAACGCTCCACTAGCGCCCCTTTGACAGTATTTGATGTAAAAAAATGATGTATTTTATATTCGGGACAAAGTTTTCTCATAGGCTTGTTTATAAACTCTCTATCGCGATCCGTCTGAAGTTTCCTGGGTGTCCGGCCACTTACCATAAATACCTGCTGAAAAGCGTCAGCCACTGTTGCACCTGTTTTATTGGCTAGTCCTGACACCAACACAAATTTTATATATTCACGACCAATAAAATATATTTTACACCATCATTTTCTTTTGATAAATCTATCATTGACACAAGATCGGCCTGCTACTGACCGTTTATATCGGACACAACGACTTTGTTTCTTTTAAATGCCATAATTCTCCCTATCCTAAAGAAACCCTCACTGGACCCCTCCCTACCCTCCAACTACCGCCCTATCTCCCTTCTCCCATATATCTCCAAACTCCTTGAACGCCTTGTCTACAAAAGACTCACCCATTACCT
>NC_092871.1:55980977-55998222 GCF_032062135.1 Pyxicephalus adspersus | reverse complement strand
TCTGTCATTTGCAATCCCTATTTAATGTACAGCGCTGCGTAATATGTTGGCGCTATATAAATCCTGTTTAATAATAATAATAATAATAAATGCTTTTTTCACCAGTTTGTGCAGCGTATAGGTGTCTCCATTGTTCAAGCATTTTTTCACGGAACCTTTACTTAAACCAAATTTCTGTACTTCCCTGAATAAGACATTACCACCACCGTAAGAACGCTTTTGGTGTGTAGTACTGTTTTCTCAATATTTCATTTTTGCAGGCATTTTAGGGACCGATTTTAAGACCGACTACCCTGATGCATCCTCAAAGGTAGTTTAAATACTAAATGCAATTACGACATTTTAAGATAGTAGATTTATTATATTGAAAATAATAAAAAGACTTTAGTTTATTAAACTTTTTACACTTTACATTTTTATTTAATTTTGTGACACTTTATATAGATGATATAAAAAGATGACTACATTTTATTTAATTTTTATTAACATATTTTATTAAATGCTTTTATTCAAAACAATAGTTTATGAAGCATATACAGAAACACGTAAAACAGATTAGCATACATAATTTTTAAAACAACACAGCATGCCTGGGAAATGTTTATACTCATTCAAGGTAAAAATTTTAATATTATAACGTTAGCCATGCAGTCTGTAACAAAGGAGTCACCCTCTTTTTAGGCAATAAGGTTTCCTGCAATACCCCCGGTGAAGGTGTTGCGAACAATGGCTGTCTAAAAGGACTGCTAAGCGAGCCAAAAGATTTGTTGCGTGAGTCCCTTTTTAAAATTGTTAAGAAGTTCTCTTTTTCTTGTATTAGTGTCCATGAACAAATCCCAACCTTGAGGGGCTTAAGCTTTAGGTACATTATGACTCTGGGTAGCAGTGCGGATCAAGTCAATGATTTTGGAACCGGGTATAGTCCGGCCTTTGTAAACAAATTTGCCTCTTGCGTTCCAGGAGGCCTTGTCACCAGACTGATGCAATTTATTCAGCAAAAGTTCAGCATTTTTCTTATATCTTACATTAACATTATTAAGTATTTCCCTAACATCATCTCTGTTAGAGGATTCATTTGGCAGTTGTTGTTGATCGGACAGCGTTTGTGTAATTAAAGTTAAGGCCGACATTTCTTTACCAGCCTGTTTGGTAAACATCAAATATCGCCGTAGCACATTCGTGTACATTTTCATTTTTTCATCGTCCGATAGGTCATTCCTGTGAAGTATGTCTCTAATTTCGGCCTCTAAACACTGTGTAGCGGTTTCGCGTATGTCGGCTGTTTCTAAAGCTGTTTTTTTTAGCTTGTTTAGTTCTTGCTTGGAAACCACGAACATTTTCTCAGTAGATTCCATTATGAGCCACCAGTTCTTTTAGCTATCAGGCTAGTGATTAAAGGTATTGCAAACCCCAGCAGCGATCCTATAAACCCGCCATGCTGATTCACAATGCGCCTCTTGCCTTTAATGGAATATCTTTTATCGCTTAACTTCTTTATAGTCTGCCTCCACCCTTTTCAGTATATTTTTTTGGCGCTTTCTAAGAGGGATCTTTCCTTTAAGGATATTGAGAGCAATTTCGCCAATAGCGGATATCAAACCATTATTTGCGTTGCGTAAAAAATTGATTTTCTGACAGCCGTTTTTGTTTTGACCAACGCTTTTAAAAGATCCCAATTACGCCGTATCCTGTTAGACATGTTAACTGAAGCCCCTTCGATACCAAGAATGACCAGACTGTTGAGAAAAGTCACATTTTTAGAGTTTTCTTTTTATACACGTAAGCGGCTGGGAGGTCTGGTGGGAACAAACCCGTTCTTATTTGTAGTTCCTCAGGAGTGTCAGACCTTAAATCTACAAGTAAATACCCGTAAGGAGTGTGTGTAGCTTCTTCAAAAGCCTCTAAAAGGAAAGGTGTTTTTCCAGGGTACATTTGTCACGCCAACGTAATAACTTGTAATTTGTCACAAGGGTTCTTAAAAAGGACCATGTATTTAGTGTTTAAATTTATGGTCCTGCTTTTCTTACCCTGATAAAACACGAACGAGGTACATAATGCTCAAATTTCTGTGGTGAACATATTTGGTGAATTCATTTTGCATTTCAAGATTATCACAAGCCACCTCCATAAGATCATCAACAACTGCTAAATTTACCTTGTCAGGTATCGTCTGTACAATTTTGAGGTAATCCCTCGATAAACCTGATATTTGTAAATAAACGAGAGAGCGTTTTTGCCAACATGCGTAAAACCAAACTACAGTGTCAGGTTTGTGTGACATTACTGTATCTGCGTGCATTACTAAGCGCTTTACAAAAAAACTCTTTCCAGAATTTGAGGGGCCTGCTAAAATACAAGAGAAAGGGTGTTGAAATCCCACATCCATGGCGCTCTTGCTTAATAACCCAAAGGCAAAGTGGTTAAGTCTGTCGTCAGCTGTCTTTGTGTAGACGCACTTTTGCGTTTTATGTAGCGGTCTTGTCTCTATGTGCCAACGCTTCCTATTTCTGTAAATACTCGGTTGTTCTATGCCTATCGTTTTCTGCGTCTTGGGGTCAGAATCGTGGTAGTAAATCCAACACAAGGTCTTTTAAACTGTCAAAATTAATAAGTCCTGTGTTAGCTATATTAAGAGTTATACCCTTAACCTTCAATACGATTTTCCCAGTGTTGAGTTTGTAACCGTATGTCTTTGTCGTGATAGAAACAACACTCCTGCAACCTGTCTAGGAGAGTGTATAGCTCCAGTGTGGCATAGGCAGTTGTAAAACAGGCTATAAAAATGTTGAATAAGTGATAAGCTGAAAGGGGTCAACACATTTAGTGACTGTTTTGTATTTCTTTTCACGTTTATAGTATTGTCTTACTTTTTTTTCAGTCATTCTTCTCAAGACTTCCAGATCCTGCTTGCAGTAAGCTTTTAGCTTTTTCTGAAAAAAAAGGTGTCATTTTCATGTTTTTCATACCACACCATGAGTTCCTTTTTCTCATCAGGCATCATGTAATCGACGTCCTAATACCTTGCGTCGGGTATCGGTCCTATGTAATTTTGATTTTCTTCTGTATTGAAGAAATTGGGGAAATGACCCTTGGTGCCAGAAAAGCCCATAGCTTTAGGCAGCTTACTGAGTTTCATAGGTATAAAATTCAAAGAATCTATAAATCTCATTTTAAAATCATTAGGGGACACGCACATTAACTGCCTGCCTTGGTTTACAGTTTCAATTTTCAGTTTTTCCTTGACCAACTCCTGTACAACAAAATAAGCATCATACCCTTCCTGCATTATGCGCTATGAATGTGTAACCTAAAAACTTACCACTGGTAAAAAAGAACGGACAAAGTCTCCCGCGCAGGTTTTTCCGTTGAATTCCCTGGAAGTGTCACCATATAATGTCATTGCAAAAATGTAACTGGGTATGTGTGTACCTGTCTCTTGCATGCACTCAAAGTCAAAGAAGATGTATTTCTCGGACATTTGTTTAGGTTTGTAAGGCTGCATGTAACAGATATGCTCGTCAAATTTGTCAAGACGAGCCCCGCACACGCTACAGGTCAGGCCGTTACACCTATGTGTGTCCCCGTTGTCTATATATCTGTAACAAGAGCCACAAATGTGTTTTTCTTACAAACTGCACCATCACTAGCTGCCAAATTTAATTTGAACGACAAAACACACGACAGCGCAGGCACCTCAGTTGTTCACCCTTTGCAAAACTGATGACAGTCATGGCCATATTTATGGCCATAAACAGAGCATCATCTCCCACAAAAGAAATTGGCTCCAATAAATGCTTTCACGTTTTTAATACTGTAATAATGTTTTTCATGTTGTAATATATAGACAGTCTTTTCTCTGGCAAGACTGTATGATAATATCGTCACTGGCCTCTGTTGTGATACAGCATTTTAATTGTAATGTTTAAATAATTTTCAAACAGTACAATGTCGCTAAAAGAACCAAAATGAGCTTCAGGTAATTGCAAATCTTTGTGCAACTGCTGGGCCTTATCTAGCAACACTGAATCACTTACATCTGCCCCCTCCAAAATAGCGTACACACTAGCCGCTAGGCAGACATTAGTGTTGTAGTTGGTGTTTGTGTTTTTGTTGACTGTGTAGCATCCTTTTGCATATTTTCAATTGACTATGGCTGTCCATTCATCAAGGAAATTACCCTTGGAGAGGTAATAGGATGGTACAAACGCTAATTTGAAAAGTTCATCAGGATCCGTGACTATACTGGTGCGCGGCAAGTTAGACCGCTGCCCAAACTTGCCCAAAGTTTTGAAATTTGTCTTTTTGCGGGGTTCACAGCTATTTTCAGGGTGTAAACGTACACCTTTTTTTAAAAAATTAGTCTATGTTATCCCTTTTCTCAGAATCATTTTTACACCAGGCTAGATAACCCAAAGCCTCCTGTTTATCCCTGAGGTGTAACTTGATGTACAGGGCAAACAGGTCGTCTGTTGTATTCCTGAATTGCCAAATCTCACATAACCGATCCTATAGCCTTTTTCCACCGCTAAAACAAGTTCTACTGTACACCATGTAGTAAGTTCTACTGTACACCTTGTGGTTGCAGGTGTCTTTCTGGGAATTCAAAGCTCATGTATAATAAAGCAGAAACCTTAGTTTTTTATTTAGTTTTACAGGCAGGACAGGAAAAAACAAATCTCTGGGCGGGTACACTTTAACTTTGACAATGCCAATGTATTTTTTGATGTGTCAGAAATGATCAAAAATTATTTCTGGGTGACCTACAGGACATGTTTTAGTTTTATTAACAAAAGGGTACAAACTTGTGAAATCGTAATAATGCAATAATAAAATCATAGTCATTTTTTTTTTTTTTTTTTTTATAACCAATTAACTGACTATACACAACTGCCCCCAGATGCCTTCTGGTACCGCCGCAACGGTTCCTTATAACAATAACAACAAGTTTAAGAGAATTACCTGCTATGCATTCAGCATTGCTCTGTAAAGCTTTAGCGATATTGTTCAAAAAATGTTTCAGCTCTAAACCCCTCTCTAGACTGTCTCGATGAAAGAACACACGTCTCACTTCCATCCAGTCTCAACTGGATAAAATCACCCGGTTCTGTATCCCTTAAAACCCGATCTAACAATGATTGTACAACAGCGTGTATTGCACCAACAAATGAATGAATGGCATCCAGATTAACACATCTCAAGTGATCGTTGTACAGCGAACTAATAAAATTCACTAAGTCATGCTGTTGATGAAAAACATGCTCTAAATAAACTGTTCTATCGTCAAGGTCTTCAGAGGGCTTGTTTGTAGCGTCTGTATGCCCGGGCGAATGGTCAGATTGACGCCTGTGATTTGCGTGAAAGCGGTCTGTTTGCACGGTCGGTAGACTTTGTGACCTGTGTGGTGTTTGCTCGTTGCGGGAGCATGACTGCGTAACCGTTTTGATGCAATGGCGCCTCCTTTTTTTTCCTAACATTTTTAGACCGCTTAGCCGCAAAGTACATTTTTTAGCCCGTTTTAATTTTCTAGATCTTTCTCTCACCGGTATTTTTTTGTTTTTTAAGAGACTTGCTCCGCCAATCATTTCTAGTCAAATCTTATGTGCCTTCTCTTTTTCAGTAGCATCGAGATGTCTAATTAGCTTTGTGTATTTTTCATGCGCATTATGGTTTTGCTGGGCGTTAATTTTGTTAGGGCTGTTAAACGCTAAAAGCATAGAGTCTCTCATACAACATTTTAAGAAATTTGCAACACGTAACATTTTGTCATTGTAACGACCGAGAGAACTCAATGCGATGTACATATCATGCTTATTTTCATCCCAGCATGATGAACAATTGTTAATAAGTGGCTCGTGTGAGCAATTGCTGATACATGTCTGCTGTATGCCGCCATGCAAATGATGGTCCTCTGGCGTATTGAATGTGATTCGTCTATTCAAAGAACGTGTGTCAACAACAGGTGTGGACATGCTGCTGCATGCTGTTTGGCTAAAACCTGAGATGTCGTTTATAATGCACGCTGTCTCACCATCCTGTGGAGATCTCTGTTTTTGATCAATAATTTCGAATATCGGTGATAACGCTTCTGATCGCCTGGAGCTTGATTTCTGTTTATTTGTAATGCCTGACTGCCAGTTTTTGAAGCTTTCTCTTCTTTTTGCTGTCAATTAAAAAAGTTAACATTAGAAACATCATATTAAGTATTTTAAACAGGTTTATTACAATGAGATAGCATAAATGCTTTATTTCAACTTACCCGCATTAGGAAAATTGATAACCGGCCCTGTGGAATTTTCATTTAGTCGGCTGCTGCCTGCACTATTGCATGTTACTGATACTCTTATCGGCCTGTATTTTTCATAGTCCGCACGACGCTCACTGGCGTTGGAACATCTAAAATTAGGACATGAGAACATTATCACGAGCAATAAACATTTATAGCTATCGACACCTTTATTACAGAGAACGTCAGAGTGTCTTACTGTTCATCTGTGTTTTCTTTGCACGACCTCTATTCACATCTGAGGGATTTATTTTTCATTTCTTTACTGTGGGTTTGAAAAAGAGCATTAGAATTAAAGCAGACATTTAACATGACTACAACAACACAGATAGGACCCATTGTGGCTTACGTCCTTTAGACCGCTCGAGCTCTTGATCTAATTTGTCGGTTGTTGGTGTTGTCAGATCAAAAATGGCTGGAGGTGCATTCTCCTTTAACCCCTTACGGTGTTCAGAATTGCGTGTGTCAGACACCACTGTGTCTAAAGACATGGTATTTTCCATAGTCGTTGCGCTATTCACAGTCCTTAGAACGTTATCAGTGCTAGCTCCTAAACGTGGGAACATTATCACGATCAATATATAAAAAAAAACATCAATACTGTTATTATGTATACGTTGGCAGCCCCGGTCATTTGAGATGTCGAAGCGTAGACTCCTGATTCGTCTGAAAGGATCAGCAAAGTGTTACCTCCACAGACCTTCTGAAAGAGTTGTGCGTTTTCGGGGTATGACACAGGTGTTTCAGGAATAACATCTGTGGAGGGCAACTCGCCCAATCGCGAAGCACCAGGAGACCTTGAAGTTCAGTGAAGCAGAAGGTTCTTTATTTACGTGCGGCACGGGATTCACACAATCAGCTAACAAGTGCCTCAGCACGCTGAAGGAGAATCTGCCGTATGGTAGAGATATGCAAGCATTTATACAATTCAGCTTTCATCCTAAACTGTGTGGTACGTAGTTGGCTGCTCAAGGCCACATCTTGTACATGTTGTTCTGTTCTTCTACATAGTTCCCAACTACAAAATAACAAAGTATATTGTCTAACCCTGAAATCTTACAGATACAGCTGTTCTCAGCAAAGCGCTACAAGCACATGATAAATATTTCTCAGAAGTCTACATGACCTGAGGTTATGCTACTTGCGATTACAGCTCAGCTTCTTGGTATGCTATTTGGGTGAGTTCCCCTTTACTAGGCAGTTTAAACAGTTTGGACATACAGATTTTTGATAATAAAATCAACATGTTATTACTTTCAACACATCACACAACAGCATTTGAGAATACGATGAAATCCCCGTACATTGCGTTATCGTCGTAATAGGACATCTATAAAACATTTTTGAGCGGCATAAATTACATTCATTGTTGCAAAATATAAATAACTAAAGTCTAAAATTATCTGTTTTAAAATAATATATTTAAAGATATTAATGATTGAATAAAAAATAATAAGTGGTTGTTGATAAAAATTGGTAAAAGCGTATTTATAATCTTTATCGTCATAAAATGTTAAAATACATAAAGAGCGTGGAAAATTATCAAGCAGTTAAACTTAAGCATATAATGTATATAGTAATATAGACGTTAGAAAAATATGAATCATAAACCTTAAAAAAAAAGTGTTAGCTTGCTATCTTATGTGCATGAAACTAGTCGACTGTGTACAAATAAATATGTATAAATTAATACCAATAAATCATAAAATTATAATAGTTACTATTTGTTGATAGTTACAAAAATCTTTCAAACAAAATATTATATATTTTTACCTTAAAAACGTTATCAGTAATGACAATCTGTTACTCAGTCTGTTTTGCCGCTCATACAAAATATTATATATTATTCCTTAATACCCATAATTGTAAAGTGTAAATGTGGAAAAATATAATAGACTGTAGGAATACAAACAGTCTGTTTTATAACTTTCAACACACTACCAATTTTAAAATTATAGCTGTGTGAATCACCTGCCAACGGGGGTTGCAACAATGTAACTAATTAAAAACAAACATTATAAATATATATATATATATATATAAAAATACCAATAAATAATTATCTTACCTTTTTTGAAGTGATAGCTTACTGTCTTCTGCTCGTGAAACTACTGGCCTGTGCTTTTATAGTCTGTTTACAGCATAGTAGAACACGGTTGGAAAAGGGAGGGGGGCTTGTGTTCTGCTGTGTCATAAATATTCGTATATGGATCTCAGGATAACAAGGCTGCCTTGAAGACATTATGTTGGTATAAATTTGATGTCCTGGCAACATCCGTATTGCTGAGTCACAGTATTGTATGAGTTTAATATAACATTATATATATATATTATACAATATATATATAAAATGTTATATAGATTAAACACATTATCAGTAATGACAATCTGTTACACATAGCCTGTTTTGCAGCTCTCGTACAAAATAATTTATATTTTCCTTAATCACCATAATCTTAAAAATTGTAAAGTGTAAATGTGACAAAATATTATATATATATATATATATATATATATATATATATAAAATATATTTTTTATACAGATTAAACACATTACCAGTAAATGTCAGTCCAAAACATGCACAGACGCACGTAAGAAATATGCATGTTCAGCACCAGTAAATGATCATTTTAGTAATATAATACACATATAAAGATATAATAGGAATTGTGAAATAAAACCATATTCATATATAAGGCTCTTATACATCGCATAATATAATACACATACAAAGATCTAATAGGATCCATGAAATAAGACTCATGTATAATGAACCAATGGTATCCCTGATATAAAACACACACACAATATGCATAAAATTAGTTTTTTTAGCACTTCTGGGGTTAATTATCTCTTGTAAGCACGTTAGTTTTCCAGCACTCCTGGAGTTAATTATCTCTTGTAAGCATGTTAGTTTTCCAGCACTCCTGGAGTTTATTATCTCTTGTAAGCATGTTAATTTTCCAGCACTCCTGGAGTTAATTATCTCTTGTAAGCATGTTAGTTTTCCAGCACTTGTGGGGTTAATTATCTCTTGTAATTATGTTACTAGAGGGAGGGGTCGGTGAATGGGTGGAATATAGGAGGACTAGGGGGAGGGTGGTAGGCTGGGGATGGGAGGAGTGTGGGAGGAGCATGGGAGGGATTATGGACAAAGTGGGCGGGGAAAGGGGTCTGTCGACCTGTCACTTTTAGTTTGATGAAAAGTACATACGCATTACTACTAATAGATATCTACAATGCTGTGATAGAGTTTTTTTTGTCACAAAACATAAGACCAGAAAAAGTGATTTGAATTACTAGTGATGGGACACCTTCTATGGTGGGGGCAACATCTGGTTTCATACAGTTCTTTGTTAATGAAACAAAACGTCAAGTGCCTGGGAAAGTAGCAAGAAAATTGATGTTCTCAAAGATGTCACAAAAATGGTGAATTACATCATGGTTGGTGCTCTAAATTTTCCACAGTTTCAAGCACTTTTTGAGAAGGTTCATGCACTGTATATTTGTTTACTTTTGTACAATAATGTCTGGTGGCTGAGCAGAGGACGAGTCCTGGAGAGATTTGTAGCCTGCTTGGATGAAATTAGGCTTTTTAATAAAGAAAAAGTCCGGAATATCCACAGCTCACTGATATGGCTTGGCTTACCAACCAGGGCTGTGGAGCCGGAGTCCATTTATTTCAGTTATTATTATTATTATTATTAATAAACAGGATTTATATAGCTATAATGTGTTTAACAAGTTCATTTGAGTGTAAAGAAGTATAATGATATAGTTGTAGGTGAGTGCTATGGCCTGATGTGTGTTCAGGTGTCCTGTCTGCACTCTGCATATATGCTCCCATCCAGGGCTGAACTTTAACATCATTTTGCACACCACCTAATACTCGGAAGTTAGTTAAACGGCCCCACTGGCCCTGGAGCCTCCCACTGCCCTGTCTGCAGCAGAAGATCAGCAAAGAAAGATAAAGACAGCAGTGTCTGCTCAACATCCTCTGTCTGCTAAAAGAGCTTGGAAGAACTTGTAGGAACAGCTTTTTGGATTCAACTGTAGGTGTTCGTGTTTATTTTAAAACTGCATGGCTGCTTGTGTGTACTATGATGGAAGGCTGTGTGCATGTTTCTGGATAAAACTGCAGGCCTATGTGTATGTTTGTGTGTATGGTGCAGGAATCTATGAATGTTTGTGTATAGTGCATATTGTGTGTATATTTCTGAGTAAAATGTGGGGCTCTGTGTTGTGTGTGTAAAGTATATGTGTCTGTGCATGTTTTTCTGTATAGGACAAATTATATCTAAGTTTAGTGCAGGGCTATAGCTTATTTGTGCGTATAGTGCCAAGTTGTATGCATGTTTGCAAAAGCACAGGACTATGTGTATGTTTGTATTTAAATCAAAGAATATGCTAGTTAGTATAACATATTTTATATTTATACTTTAGTGAAAGTGGCAACCCATTCACAATGGCAAAAAGTCTGTCAGCAAACATGATAAAGTCTGCTGTTTATGAGCCCTCTTTTTTAATGTACAGCGCTGCGTAATATGTTGGCCTTATATAAATCCTGTTATTATTAATAATGAGCACCTTACACTATCAAGTAATGGGAAACATTACGTGTGCCAATGTATTCTTGAAGATGATGGTGAAAAAAAATGTGATGCAAAAATTAGCACCTACAAGAGCATCAAATTTGAAAAGACATTTGCAGCTTTTTCATTCTAAAGTGTTAGAAGTTGTGAATGAGAAAGATACCAATGAAAATATTCCATCTACTTCTGGGATAAAAAATGTTCAGAAATCTACTGAACACCAAACACAGCTAAGAACAATTTTTTATATCTGACAAAGTTACCATAACAATGACACCGGAAAAATTCAAAAACCACAATATTGAAATGGTAGTAAAGAATAGTGTACCACTATCCTTCTTTTCACAGCCAGCCATTTTAGGCCTAAATGGTGAAATGGCTAAAAAACGTTCTGTGGAAATTTTTTAATTGAAGAGGCCAAATGTAAAAAAAAAGAACTACGAAAAGGTCTGAAGGGACATTTTGTCTTCATAAAAATGGATGCATGCACACGTCACAGAGTCATTTTTTTGCTATTAATGTTAGATTTGTTGACTGGCACATCACACCAGTGACTATCTTCAGAAGTTAGTGGAGGATGTTCTAGAAGATTTTGAAATTAAAAGGGAACAGATTCTATGTATTGTGACAGATAATGCTTCTAATATGCTGAGCACAACTGAGAAAATGAATAAAGTAGATGAAGAAAGTGACAGACAGATATTAAAAAGACAATTCTGCAAGTATTGGAGAAAGTGAAAGCGAAGAGAATAGTGACATTTTGGATAACATTGTTGAAGAAGCATCTAAGCGTACTACTATTCAACATATGCGTTGTGCTGTTCATACTTTGCAACTTGCATCGTCGCATATGCGGGAAAGATAACCAGAAAATGTCCAAACAAAGAGATTCCAGCAGGAGTTTTTTTTAAAGATTTAAAAGAAGTAGAAGAGTATGATCGCTCATCAAAACTGACTAGAAGAAGCCATCCTTGTTTCTCCCAAGATTATTAGTGATGTGGCTAGAACCATAACAGCAATGCCCACCCACCCATGTCAGTGTTGAAAGACTATTTTCAGTTCTAAAAATAATCAAGTCAGCTTTAGGAGCTTCTATGAAAGAGGATTTGGCAGAAGCAATTCTGTTTATTAGAACAACACTACATTAAGTTAGTTTTGGATTGTATTTAACAGCTATTCTAGTCTTTAACTAATTTCCAAGTTTAACATATAAACTGTTTTAGGTTTTCCAGCTTTTGTTTTTGTTCATGTAGTTAAGCTTTGTTTTAAAACTACCAAAGAATGTGGTTCATATTTTTAAACTGGTAAAGTTCCCGTTCCTGATTTTTATGCATGCCATGCTACTGCTTTATAGCCACTTGATAAAAGCAATAAATAAAACCTTATTGTTTTCATTTTTTTGTCTTTTGTTTAAACTGGCCAATACAATGGAGCGTCCGTTTCCTAGCCGGTAGTTCTGTGGTTAAATGGCGTGTATGTTGCCTTCCTTCAATCAATGTGCAAAATACATTAGCATGTTACAGGGTTTCTCATTTTATCTTCACACTTTTGTATTCAAAATTCACACTTTTGCAACCAAGTTTCAAAAAAAAATTTAGACCCTCTCATTACTTATAAATCAATAAATTTATTAAAAAACTTAATGTAACACAATATTTTTACCATAAAAGTTTTTCTCAAAAAACATTTAATAAAAACATGTAGTAATTATTAAATGATTTAATAATCAATAATGCTTTCTCCTCTTAGATATTTAGGCAAAAAGCTAAACATTTTTGTATAACAATTTAAGCAATCCTGCTCGCTTATTGTTAAAAATACACTATTGATGCTTTCTAAAAAAGCACCCAAATTACCTAGCCTATTTCTTCTTACTACTTCTTTCCATTTAGAGAACATGTTCTCAGCAGGATTAAGAAATGGAGAGTATGGTGGTAAAAATGTGTTTGGTGTCCCTTACTCCCAACCAAGCCTATACTTTTATGAAAGGGGACATTATTCATAATTAGGATGGCATGCTGAACACTGTTTTCACTAAAAACATTTAAAACCTCATCAATAAATTCAAGGAATGCTTCTTGAATAAATGCTTGTGCTTGTGACTTAAAGTGGAGGGTCACATTTTTATTCCTCACACAACAAATTGAATTCTCGAACGCATTCCAGCCACAACATGCACTGCCCTTTGCCCAATAGGAGATCTTCCCCTTTTGGTTCTCATTGAGATGTTAAAACCTACTTCATCAAGAAAGTAGATGTTTTGTCCATCTCCCTTAGCAATGAGATCAGGGATTTTGTTAGCATAACTAAGCCTTTTTGAAGAGAGTGGGAATCAATGCGTCTTGCAGGAGTTAAAGAAGTTCTTTTTAAAGACAATGTGAAGATAAATTGAGAAACCTTGTAAATGCAGAGGAGTTAGAGTCAGAGTCGGGGGTACCAGAAACTGAGAAGTCGGAGTCGAAGGATTCATCTATGGACTCCACTGCCCTGTTACCAACCTCATGTTTTTTTTTTTATACAGATTTTACACTTCAATGTACTGAACAAACAACTACAAGGTGTAGGGAAAACAGCGGAAAGGATGTTTTGTGATATCAAAATATTTGAGAGAAACGTGCAGAGTTTTGAAAAAGACCTTGAAAGTTGGCTGCTTAAATATTTTCCAAATCTAAAAATGCATTTAGAAAATTCTACATTTGCAGACAATCCTACAAGCCATCAGGAAATCTACAAGAAATTTTCTAGCATTGTAGCATCCGCAAAGGTGAATTTTAGTAACAGAGTTTTACAGTTTCAAAGGATGGAGACAACCCTGTGTTTTCTTACTTCTCCAGATAAAGCCAAATTTGAAGAACTTGATCTTTCCTGCTTACACTGGTTAGATTTAGGAAATCTGGAAAAGGAGCTATTGGAATTTCAAGAAGGCTCTATCTTGAAAAATAAATCCTTTGACGATTGCGATAAATAAGTGGGTTTTGGGTTGCAGTTTGGGCTTTCCCTGAAAGTTTCTGAAAGGTTCGCCATCACTGATATAGTGGCATGGAACCCAGATGTTTAATCTTCAGTTTTATGGTGACTCTGACCTATTACCAAGGTGTTGAGTTTTTACAGTGAGCCCCTTGTTGCCACACTGAGCAGGATACTTCTGCCCCTCACTTTTTGGATGTTGCTGCCATATTAGATGAAATTCTTCTGTCCTCATCCATCTTCTACTGGCATATCAATCAAACCCAATGAATGAGTACTTGGACTTTGCTGTATTGCACAAGCACTGCCGGAACTTCTATGAATGCTGTGGAGTGACATTACCCCGGCATGAGAATTCCTGATTTTTACACAGCAGTGATACAGAGAATGAGGAATATGCAGCATAAATGAATAATATGCATACACCGAGGGTTAAAGGATGCTTTCTTGTACAAATAAAAAGTACGTTTGTGGGTCAGGTTATCACACACATTTAATTGGCAAGGTGATTTTTACACTAAATTTCTATTATGAAACAATTTGCTTTTCTTCTGAGCTAGAAGTGGTCTTAAATTTCACCACTAGATGACAGAACACTCTCACAATGTAATAGTATGTGAGCACATGGAGGCTTTAGCGTTGAGATAGATTCCATACATCATAAAAGGCAGAGGACTTGGCTAATATTTGAGTTGTTTTTTTTTTTTTTTTGTGTCAGGTTTGTGATTTTTAATGTATTACTCCCAAGTAGCCACTAGAGGTCGAAGAGCACATTCTGTTTCAATATATTTTTATTGATTTTTCAAATTGTTATCTAAACTAGATAAAAATGTAACAAATACCAAGGATAAAATTCTATAATAAATAAAATGTTTGTGTATAAAGTACTGAGAACAATACAAAGATTAATATAAGTAAATATTAAAAAGAATAGTTCTTTAGATGTTCGATATACTTTGTATCTCAGAAATTAGACTTTGGTAGATGATCGAGATAGAGATATTGTCCCAACTTGAAAAGAAAGCAAATTATGGTAAAAGACCAACATCCTATTATATATAATGTAGGTCATATGAAATAAAATCTGATATTTTATATTAATATACACAAAAACCTAGACAACATATAAGGGGGTGGGGAAATCGCATAAGGAGGTGGGAGGTGACCCAGTGTTCTCCCCAGAAATTTTTTTTAGCCGGGTGGTAGGAAGCTGTAGCCGGGTGGTACAAGAGGGGGTGTGGCAAAACACGGCAAATTTAGTGCTCCCAGTTGTTTATGCCATGGGTATCCAGTAACCTCCTATTGTTTCAGTAATCTACCTTTTCCCAGTTATTTGTTACAACTTTGTAATGCCTGCCCTGTTAGTATATCCAATTTTTCAATTCTATGTATTTTGCCACAACAGTCCTATTCCATGTATTGTGACCCAACTTACTAGTGTTCTAAGTTTGGATTGGTAACAGGCGGTAAGTGCTAGGCACCTAGGATTGGTAACAGGCGGTAAGTGCTAGGCACCTAGGATTGGTAACAGGCGGTAAGTCGGTAAGTGCTGGGCACCTAGGTTTGGTAACAGGTGGTAAGTGCTGGGCTTTTTCAGAGCTAGAAGTTTTTTAAGCAGCAGTGGTTCTTGGCATGAGGAATAGACAAATATAACCTTACTGCCAGTGTGAATTCAGCCGTACTTCAGATGTGCTCCTGGGGTTATATTTAGTTAAAGTGAACTTTTGTGAAAACATTTTTTTTCACTTGATTCTTTTACAAAATTAGCCCAGCAGGCCAATGCTGGCTCAGCTTCCACCTTTTCTCTGATGCTCACTTGTACGTCCAGTGCTGCCTTGCACTGCGCATGCATGAGATTGAACACTTTTTTTTTTACATTATAAGAAATCCTCTGAAGGTGCATGCACACAAGGAGCAGTGCAGAGCCTTTTGGGATATGTGACACAAATATCCCAGGAGGCTGCGGATTTTCCCTTCGGTCTTTACTGAAATGGAAGTGAAGACTGAAGGGGAGAGGTCCTCTCCACAAAAGTGTAAAAACAAAAAAAAAACAAAAAACGCACATTTTTCCATTACATAACAGAGACTCTTTTACTCACTCACTTTTTTATCACTCTTTAATATAATGTTAAAAATATGGAGATGCTTTAATAGCATCATGCATGTGATATCAGATGGGGACAAGACAGACAGTGACCCCCTCTCATCACTGCCCATATTCTATATAAAAACAGTTTGTGACGTTTATCCGCAGTGTGTAATAATGTCATCGGCAGCGCAGTGTGATAGCAATGTGAGCGTAAAAGCTGCTTGTCATATTCTGCAGCCTAACAACTCGCTGTGTTCAAACCTTCAGATCTCCTAAATCATTGGTTGTGTTACTTGAAATTTTTAAGGTACACGTGGAGGGATAGGAAACTAAAACTGTAGGTGCAAGTGGGGGACACTTGTGGCTAAACCTTTTTAAAATGTAATTTCTATGGCATTATGAGTACATAAATCTCTACCTAGCAGAATGTGCTGCCTGTTCTGTTACACATATCTATCTGCATCTTACCTCAAACCCCAATTTCTCCAGAATAAAGAGGTGCAGCAAGCAAAAATTTAGGTGGAAATGGGAGACACGTGTGACATCACCTTTCATCACTATGACATCATTACAACATTAAAAAAAAAACTGTCCCATCAAAATGCACTTCCTTGTTACACATGACTGTAACCTTCCAGTACCTCAACCTCAATAAAATTTATTGGGCAGAATTCATTTTCTAATGATGCCATAGTGATGAAGTTTTAGGGGATGTTAGTCACAGATGTTCCCCACTTGTACCTATATTTTTGGTTTCTTACACCTCCCCATTCCCCAATTGAAGTTCAGAATGTTAGTTAGGTAGACAGGAATGTGTACCAGGGCAGGGGAGCCCATTTTAATGGGCAGAGTGTTTTATGTTCTAATGCTGCTGTAGTAATGAGATTGTAGGGGGAGAATGTGCCCGACACTTGCACCTATATTTTCAGTTTTGTACCCCCACTATCAGAGAAATTGCTGTACAAAGAAGAGAAGCAGACAGTAGTTTGACAAGTAGGTATATATTTAGGGGCCCCACCCCAATGCTCCTTGCTATGTTAGTGGCTCCGGGGTCCCCAATTTGCACTTTCAATTTAGGACTTCTAGTTGTACTTTCCTCAAACAGCAACCCCAAAGTTCAATTTTCATATTTTTTTACATTTTTGACCCCCATATCTTGAAATTCTTTAAAACTGGGGGGGGCTAAAATTGTAATAACTAGTATCTATGAGGGTCCCCTGTACACCCTGAAAATTACAGGTCATTGTGACTCACATATTAGGAGATATGGAGGTTTGTACACACAGAGCTGTGAGGATGCAGAATTCACAC